>NC_141301.1:2020000-2130000 GCF_037954325.1 Fistularia commersonii
GGTGAGCAGTGATTAGCAGTGATCAGCAGTGATTAGCAGTGGTTAGCAGTGATTAGCCGTGGTTAGCAGTGGTTAGCAGTGGTTAACAGTGATAAGCAGTGTTTAGCAGTGGTTAGCAGTTGTTAGCAGTGATAAGCAGGGATTGGCAGTGATAAGCAGTGATTAGCAGTGATAAGCAGTGATTAGCAGTGATAAGCAGTGATTAGCAGTGATAAGCAGTGATTAGCAGTGGTTAGCAGTTGTTAGCAGTGATGAGCAGTGATAAGCAGTGATGAGCAGTGGTTAGCAGTGGTTAGCATTGGTTAGCAGTTGTTAGCAGTTGTTAGCACTCTCACAGAAGCTGCCCCGTTGGATTCTATGTCTGGCTCCTCCGTGTTCTCCGGTTTCCTCCTAGAGTCCAAAACCCATCCAGGAAGTTCATCGGAGACCCTGAACTTTCCAGACACTGGAATGAGAGGGTGAATAGTTACATGTTTTGAAAGGTAACCATGTGATTGAATATGGAATATAGATTATGAATGAATGAATAAATAAATGAATGAATGATAAGATTAAGCCATGCTTCTGAGACAGTTAGCATTTAGCGACAAAAAAGTTAGCGGCATGTTGGAGGTGGGGTTACCGGGGGCGACAGGTGACCCTTTCCCGCCTCCTGCTCGGGGCGTGGACTCGGAATTAACCTCTCAGGCTCCTCCGAAACTACCTTTAAGTAACTTTTCCGAGCTAATTGCCGAATCATTACCGAGTCGGTGCGGGTTCCCCGGGGCCGACGGCTGGAAACCCTTTACTGCGATTTAATTGGTTGAGGGAATCCGGAGCCTGGAAAGGGGGGGCTTTTTATCTTGTTATTCCGGGGTTGGCTTTAACGAAAGCGCCAACCGATGATATGAAATTCCGTTCTCCCCCCTCGTGTTTGATCGATATGATTATTACTGGCGTCGGGCCGCGCCGATTCCAAATCAATCCCCGGAAACTGATTGGCGATTCGCCGGAATCGGACGGCCGGATGGGGTTTTAATGTCCGAGGGCCGGCGGAGCAGGTTGGAGGATTATTCCGTTATTTTCTATTCTGATGAAGTTGCTCTTCTTTCAATATTTCGCAGCTGCGGTGTGTGTATAAAATGTGACGTGCATATAATACATTGTGGATATAATTCTAGGGGTGTATTACATGTGTCATTGTACGTATACTGCAGGTGTCGGTGTAGTAATTCGAAATACTGATTTGCAATAATAATCTGTCCTCAAACAAACTTTGGTTCCTTCCGTGATTTCATTGAACATGATTTTGTTTGTTATTATTTCCTGCACTTTTACTTGTGCTTTGGATTTCTTGTTTTAATTGTCCTTGTTTGTTTCCCGTCCTTGTTTCTAATCCTGCCCTTTGTTCGAGCTCTTTTCTTTTTAAATGCTTTATAACTGAACTTTGTGATCATAGAACATCTCAAACATGTTGCATTATGCATTTATTAAATGTTACTGTGCATGGTTTGTATTAAAATTTGACAGATACAGGTATTATTGTGCATGTACACAAGTCATACAGTACAAAACAGTATTATTCTACATATAATACATGTGGCACCGTCCATATCGCATGTTTTTAACATATGATGTATGCATCATGTACATATAATTCATGTATTGTTGCACATATGACACGTGTACTTTCGTACAAAGAATGCAAGTACTGCAGTACATATTTACATCACAGTATTTTGCACACGTTACGTGTATTGTTGAACATATGATATACGTCTCATTCTAAAAATAATGCATGTATGATTGCACATATAATATGGGTTTTATTGTACATATCTACATCACATACAGCATATATGATATATGTAACATTACACATATGATACACATATATTATATTGCACTTAATAATGCAAGTATAGTGCAATATAAATGTGCAATGTATATGTATACGTGTTATTGTACATAATACATGTATATATAATACATATAATACTATAATAATAGTACATATGAATGTATTGTTGTACGTATAATAATAATAATTGTAATAATAGTATGAATAATAATAACAATAATAATAATAATAATACATAATAATAATAATAATAATACTTAATGATTATGATAATAATAATGATAATACCGTTGAAATTTGCTGATGTTTGTCTGATAGATTCAAAGGTGTGGAGCAGCCGGGGTATCAGATGGCCTTTCTCCTCTCCAGGAGGGAGGAAATCCTAAAGCTGGAGATGTTTGGCCAAGCTGGGCGTCACATGACACATGAAACGTCAAGTATAATCGCCTCCGCGGAAAGGATAAATCAGAAAATACATATTTATTGGAGGGGTTGTGGAATTGGAGGGACAGTTTTTAGCATCTTCACCTCCCGGCAAGACGTTTCCCACTTCGGCTCTGATGTTTGACAAGGTTCTGTGTGGGTTCCAAAGGTTCTCCTGTCTTGGTTTTCTCCACTTCCTGTCCAGAAACAGTCAGCAGCTTCTTTGGAGACTCTACATTGAACTCTAAAGGCGGAGCGGTTGGAATCTTGCTGCGGATGAACCCCGTGACGGACGGCCGACCTTTGCGGGTCAAACCTCTCGTCTCGGTCGCCATCGTCCCCGACCTCCATCCTCGAAGATACCGAGCGAACAAATATTCGCCTCGCCAGAAGGCCGGCCCTCCTCCATCTCTAACCAGATTACGCCCGGCGGATTATCCGGTAGATCGTCTTAATTACAGCGGGCAGCTTTTGTCCTGATATGCTAACGAAGCCCGACAGCACAACAACAGCCGATGCGGCGAGCTAAACACAACCTCTTAGATTAGCATAAATCTTTAAAAGCCGAGGGGGGCGGGAGGGGGCGCTCATTGGGTTTGACTGGCGTTTGCCGGCGACGTGAGGCAAACCAAAAGCGGTAAGATAAGCCTTTTGTCTTTGTCTGTTAAATGCCCCGACCTTGGATTATTGAGCTTCTGTCAGCTCCGCTCTCCATTCCCCTCCGCTGATTTACCAGCGTTGTGCTTGTGTAAGGACATTGCGGCGAGGAGATGGATGACAGTTTTGAGGCCGTCCTTACAGCCGATCAAGGCGGTTATTAGTCTTGACCTCACCCGGGTTTCCGAACCTTGGCCGGAAAGCTCATTCGCCGTGCCTGTTATTGGGGAGGCGGAGCTTCGGCGAATGACGGCGTCGCAATGCCTTAGGAAGTTTATCATCCGTGAATAACAAGGTGATTTAGCTAATGCGCTAAATTGAATCTCCACCGCCGTGAATTCATGTCGTCGCAGAGGTCGGATTCATAACCTCTGCCGAGGAGCCTTCCCGTTTCGGCGCCGGTAGATTTTACAGTTTTTTTTTTTTTTTTTAGTCTTCTTCCGACCGGGATCCCGCGGGCCGCAAAACAAACCGGCGTCCGTCTGACAGAGATGTCCGACGGCGATTCGCCTCGTCCGTCAATCATCCGGCATCCGCGGCCCGATGTTCACGCTCCAAGCGGCGTCGAGTGCGCGGCCGGTCCAGTTGTTTACCTCGCTGAGAAATTGGACATCGCGGCCCGTCGCCCCGCAGCTCGGCGCCGCAGAGCCCACCTGTCCGATCGCTTCCTGCATAATTTCCAACCGACTCGCCGCGGAGAAAGGCGGAAGAGGGCCGTTCTGTTGTTTTAACGCCTCGGAGCAAACCTGCAGGTGCAGGAAACGCTTGGAACGCAGTGGTTAGCGCTTCTGTCGCGCAGCTATAAGGTCCCTGATTGGATTCCCACAGGAGGTCTTTCTACGTGGAGGTTCCAAGTTCTCCTTGGCTTCCTCCTACATCCAAAAACCTACAGCAGATAAACATGGCGAAATCTTACGGCCACTGGGCTGGAATATCTTCACTTGGTGATGTTTCATCCCTCATCTGAGAGGCTTCTTCAGGAGTTTCTGAAAAGGGCTCTGAATGGGTCCGGGTCAGGGGTGTCAAACTCAAGGCCCGCGGGTCGATTGAGGCCCGTGAACGAGTTTTATCCGGCCCGCACAGCTAAAAGAAACCAGGTTACAGGGGTGAACCGAACAATAGGTACATTAACGGTAGTTAATATGTCATGATTTTACCTGTCCGTCCCACTTGAGAATGGATTTTCCTCCATGTTGCCCCTGCGCTAAAATGAGTTTGACACCCCTGGTCCAGGTTATGGTTGGTTTGTTGTCTAAATGGCAGAGTTGTTATGCTAACGAAGCACTAGCATTAGCAAAAGAGCAACTTTGTGGGATTACCTGGATTGGAAAGTGAACAGGTGAAGCTAAACAAAGGGGTGAAACCTGTTGCTTCACATGAACTGAGGCTCGAGTGGACGTTACCAAGGCGCCGGTGCAGGTGGTGGGTCTCTCCTGGTTGTTTGGAGGGCGCAGAAGGTCCTGGTCCGTGTGCGCAAACCCACTGGTACAATGACGTACATGTGCGAATGTTTTTTCTGTTTCGACAAAGACGGCCTCTTTGACTCCTACGGACATCGCTTCAAACGAACGTCCCTTGTCCTTCAGGTGGACCTCGGAGTCCTGTCCTGAAGTGGAGGCCCTCCATCCGTTTGTGCAGAGCTTGTTTGGTTTCTCCAATGTAGACGTCAATTCTCCATCTCCTGCGCGCGTGTTTTGTCCTTGCAGTGCAGCAATTTTCGCCTCAGGGTGTTGTGAGGTTTGAAATGTACCCTATATATATATATATATGGTGTTTGTTAAACACCCTTCGGAGTTTCTCCAGCAGCATACGGTATGATGATGATGACATCGTCGGCCAATCATAGCCGTCCGTCCCCCACGACCCTGAGTGCGGGATAGGCGGTCCAATTATGAGTGATTGAATAATACTATCGTAATTCGGTAATGGCTGCGCTGTCTTGTTCTAAAGATAGAGCCGATTATGGGTCGATGCCGTCGCCGGCGGCGCACAGGATGCGAGGAAATCGTCCCGGTTTCATCCGTTCCGGATCGAGACCGACC
Organism: Fistularia commersonii; assembly: GCF_037954325.1. Lineage (NCBI taxonomy): Eukaryota > Metazoa > Chordata > Actinopteri > Syngnathiformes > Fistulariidae > Fistularia > Fistularia commersonii. The sequence goes on from NC_141301.1 coordinate 2,024,963, forward strand.
GCGACTCCGAGCGCAAACTCCGTGGTCTCGTTGAAGACGGCGCGAATTCAGTTCTCGTCCCGTCTCGGCGACCGGACTCGGGTTTCTTACCTCCGGTTGCCGAGACAAGAAGATTTCGGTAAGAATCCACCAAGAATCCAGACATGACGGGCAGCAAAGCAGAGTCCATTTCAGAATCCATCAATGGCTCTGGCTGTGAATAGCGTGTTAGAGTCCAAAGCAGGGGTCTAAAGCCGCCGCCGCCGCATTTAAGGCGGCGAGATGATATCCCCGCCGTCGCATTGAAACCGCCGCTCCCGGCTCGACGGAGCAATGGAAGGGGGTCTTTTGTGAGAATGACCCGCAGAGATCCTTTATTTCCTTTTCAATTACCTGCCTCAAAGCGACGCTGGCAAACAAAGCCTCCATCAGCCTGCCTGGGAGTGGCGGCGGCGGCGGCGAGCATTTCTAGCACACGTCCCCGGAACCCAAAGCACCGTTTCCCATCACGCCGCGTTCCCGATACTGATGAACGGAGTAGGAAATTATCCGTCCCCGTCGACCGGCGGTGTTCCTCGCTCCTCCACGCGAAAACAAAACTTCCCGGGAGTGTTAGCTTGTCCCACCCTGTTCTCAAGGTTGCTACCGCTCGCCGCCACCCGTGTAATAACAGCGCTCCCTGGCCTTTTCCGGGGCCTCCGGCGCCGCCGCCATGCAGCAGAGGTTTTTTTTTTTTTTCTTTCCGAAGGGGAGAATTGTTTGCCTGATTGCTACTTCGGCGAGGTCTCGCTCTCTCCCCTCCCTTCCCCGCCGTCGGCAGGGGAAATGTATCCGATAAAGACAGACGGAGATGACGTGAAACTAATTGGCTTTAAATCCCCAACACCACCGGGGGGAAAAAAAAAAAGATTTTTTTTTTTTTTTTTTTTTTATTTTAAAAGAAGAAGAAGTGACGTCTTGGGGAATGTAAAATTCTAACCCGGCTCTCCCAGAGTGGCATGGAAAAACCAGTGTAATTCACCGGCTCATGAAAACCCTTTAAGTGATTTATCTGATCAGGAGTGTCTGGAAAGCTGTCTCACGCCCGCTCACGGAATACTAATGGACGCCGTCGCGCCGCGGCACGGTGGCGGCGGCGGGTTCTGCGAGCGATATAGCGCTCCGGGCCGGCCGGCGATAACGCAAGCGGGTTGCGAAACGGCCGGTTGTTTCTTCTGCGGCGAAAATGTCCTCCTTTTATGGTCAGTTCCTGGAAACAAACCACATTTGAAATAACAAATCATAACAAATAGAAGCTATCGGGAGTGCTACGCTCACGCAGCGGTTAGCGCTAACGCCCCATTGTCGGGAGCTCGCCGGTTGGGCTCCGCTGGGGGAGGGGCTTAGGGTTCTGCGTCGGGTTCCTCAGGGTTCTCCGGGTTCCTCTACCAGTCCAAAAAATGGACGAAAGACCCGACATTTTCCAGACACGTGAATGAGCGAGTGAATGGTTGTTTGTTAATGGACGAGGCTCTGGACTTCTGAATGAACGAGGGAATGAACAAATCATCTGGCAGTTCTCGCGTCGCCACGGATCTGGACTCGAAGACCGAATCGTGGTTTGATTTGACCGCATCTGCCGATTCGTCGTCCTCATTTTTGGCCTGTTATTGCGCCTAGCTTAGCACGAATGGATGTTTACTTTGGGCTGTTAGCACTGTTAGCAACAAGCACCTCATCCGCTCCGCATTTGGCAAATTCGGAGCAATGCCAGCGTTGACCAACAGGGGGCGCCAAAACTCACAAAGCAGAATGGCAGAATCTAACGATGCAATCTTGTCCCCGTATCGTTATCCTTGTAGCCTATCGTCACTTGCCTGTCTCACACACACACACACACACACACGTCCTGGAATACCGGAAGGCCATCTGATTCCTCCCGACGGGAATTCCGCAACCTCGTATTCCTGGCGCGTTCATTTGAATAACCTCGTCTCGGCCCCCCGGGCGCCTCAGAATGCACCGCAAACGGGTCCTATTTATTTACACTCGGCGGCGCTCCTTACGGCGCCCTCGTCCGCGCCGCCATTACTCACGCGCCGCCCCTGGACACGTCCCGCCGCTGGGAATTGAACCGGTGACCCTGTGATTAATAGCCCGGGAGTCGCTGCAGCTCCCGAGCTCCCGGAAACCTGGTTCGGATACGTCGATAATCCGAGGCGAATCTGCTCAGCGAGAGGGCCGTGATGGATGACATCATTTCCTGTGCGTGATGGGACGCCACGCGGCGCGGTAACCGCATTCGTATTACAACGCCATTTACATGTTACGCTAAACTCAAACGTGACGTAGCAAGCTATGTAGCGCCGGGAGCAGGGTGTTAAATTGGAGTTTTTTTTGGGGTTCCAAAAAGGAAAAATACATTTGTAACAATTTACATTCTAGATCAGGGGTGTCAAACTCAAATTCACAGAGGGACAAAATTAAAAAAAAGAACATTGTCGAGGGCCAGACCAATTTTTTTTTATTCATTTATTTATGTTTTTATTATCTTTAAGATACAGGAAACTACTGTGTTAACCATCCTAATATATTACAATTGAATTTTTGCTTAAATACTGAAACCAGAACAGGTTTAAGAAAATAATAAAAAGTGAAAACCGAGTATCGCCGATGCCGCGGCATTTTCGGCAATCAAAACAGACAGTTCCGGCACTCGTAGAAAAATGCTGCCGCAATTGCGGGACGATTGCCACGCATCGAGCCCGCTCCATTTCCCTTCCGTTCGTGTTTTTAAGACACGAACGAAAAGTGTCGCGGACGGCAGCGCCCCTTCTATCCTATATTTGAAATCATCTCGCGGGCCAAAATTGGCCTGTTCTAGATAATGACCCCGTTAAATAAAAATTCAAACTTTATCGTTCGATATCGCGGTTCTTCGATGGCCGGCGCCCCGACAATTAAAAGGGAATCTACTGACGGAGCCTCCCGCGGAGGGAGAAATGAAACAGGAAGCGTGAATTTTGCAAGGTCGATTATGGGTGGCTGATGTTCCGCAGGCGATGTGGGATGTTTGGACTTCGGGCTGAAAATGGTATCAAAGTCCTTCCCCGGGATTCAAAGGGATCCGAGAGCAGCGGGAGGCGCTTGAAGTGCTAACCTGCAAAACGGACGCCGGGCGTGGGATTCTCTTTTTTCACGGAGCGAGGAGGGGGAAGAAGGGCGGCCGCGGCTCCATCGGTCGAGCGGCCGATCGGCGGTCGGATCCCCGGCTCCTCCCAAGTGACCTCGGGCAAGACGCCGAACCCTCCGGGAGATCCAGATCTGGTTAGCACATTGCGCGGAAGCTCAATGCTAAGATGCTAAGTAGAGATCTTGTCTTCATCTCCTTTTCATGGCATCCGGACTTGAATTTCTTCACTTGAAGATGTTCCAGCCCTCATCCTGGAGGCTTCTTCTCTTCTAATGACCTGTGGGGAGTTTCCCGTTTAACCACCAGGGTTTTTGCAGGTCTGGGCGAGTCGATCTTCATAAACCAGCGCTAAGGAGGGGGTTGTTAGCCTCATGGGGGAGTCGTTCGTCGGGGACAAAGGAGCAACTCATGGGGAAAGACCTGGATCGGAACGAAGAAAGGTAAAGCCAAACAAAGGAGTGAAACCTGGTTTTACTCCTTTGACAAACAAGATCCACCACCAGAACCAACCAGGTTAGATCCACCACCAAAACCAGTCCATGGGATCCCACAGGTTTCACTCCTTTGTTTAGCTTTACCTTCTCACGTTCCAATCCAGGAAAATCCCCAAAAGTTGCTCCTTTGTCCCCAACAAACGACTCCCCCATGAGCATAACAACCGCCCTTTGACCTTTTTTCTGAAGATCGACTACCATTTACACTCCTTGCAGGTCGCTAAAAGTGAAGAAGCCTCCGGCATGAGGGCTGAAACATCTTCAAGTGAAGGTGACAAGACAAGAACATTTGCAGAAGAGTCCACCAGGACCTGGATTCGGGCCACATATGGACATCTAGACCATGCAGGGTTCCTCTTGCGTGTTTGTGGACTGCGGGAGGAACTCGGAGGAACCCCATGCAGATCCATGCAGAACATGGAGACTCCACGCGGGGACCTTCTCACCTTTCGCTTTACCTTTTCACTTCCCAATCCAGGTCAATCCCCAAAAGTTGCTCCTTTGTCTCCAACGAACGAAGGAGACGACCTCGTTTCTGAAGATCAGCTCTACGGTTACCATCAAAACAGTTATATTCGGAAATTAGAACCGAAGACGCCGATACGAGGAGAACGTGGAGACTCCAACCGTGGACCTTCTCGCCGCGAGGCCGAAGCAGCACCCGTGTCGCCTCTTCCCAAATAAATAGAAACTTCCAGAGGTCAAGCTTCTTCTTGGAAACTTCTGCATTTCATCTCCAATCTGGGATGATGGAAGACAGAGGAGAGCGGAGACTTTCTTCTCCTGGACGTGTTTCTCCTCCCACAAATTTGAGGCAAAGTCACAGCGAAGCACAACAAATGTTTGTTTACACCGCCGGAGCGGCGGCCTCGCCATTCATCACCCGGGCTTAAATCCGCGCCGTCGGTCCGCCCGGACGGGGTTTCGCCTTCTGAAGGTCAACGAGGTAAAAAGAAAATCATAAAAAAGCCGTCGGCTCCCGTCGGGAGGATTCGCGAGTCGCGGAGGAAACTTTCATGTGCGCGTTTCTACTCCGGCAGCCGGGCGTTTTCCGCAGGACGTGTCCTTTACCTGACTCCGACGCTCAGATCGCGGCGAGCAGAAAGAAGACGAGGAGGAGGAAGAGGAGGTTTCGGCGCTCCGACGTTCACTTTGAAGTGAAGAGCCGCGAAACGGGGATCCGTCCCGGCGCGTCTCCGCCCGTAAAAGGGGAGCTAATCAAGCGGAGTACCTTCGCTAACGGGAGGCCGCCGCTCGCCACTTTGGTAGATTGCGGCGGCGGGCGGGAGCGCGGGCTAACGACGGAGCGGGGAAGCAAATGTCAACGCGTGATTGGAAAAAAATTCATTAATCACGAGGCGGGGGGGGGAAAACGCGGTCTGGCGAGAGCCACCTGGAAATTACGCGATCGCCGACGAGCGCGAGACTGAGGCGGGGAAACGGCTCGTTTTATCAAAACGCCGTCGCCAACGCCGAAGATCCGTTATCGCAGACGCGTGAATATCTCAGTTTTCCCGCCGCGGTTTGTCGTATTTCACCCGGTAACCTGGTTCCGGAGAGGCAATTAGCCGGGAGCGGCAGGGTTTCCGCTGATGGATGGCGTTTCCACGCTCGCTTTCGTCGATGTAACAAACGGCGCCGGCGGCGCAGAGAGACGGACGTTTTCCGTCCACGCGGCCGTCGGGTGCACGTGAACCGCCGCACGGAGAGAAGCTAATCAGATGTGGGAATATGACGTGTAAATAAGTGAGTCAACGGTGATTCTTTGTCCTACATGACGTGCAAATGATTGTTTATCTTTACATACAGTTGCAGGGTTTATTTGCATCTTTTTTGGATGTCATATGACATCTGAACAGGTCGGCGGTTTGTTCACGAGGGCGTTTTTAGCGACGCAGGAAAGGATATCTCTTCGGATATCTGAAGGTAAAGTGACAATTCTTCTACAGAAAGATGGCCGATGTGGATCATTTCTCAGACGAAGCTTCCTCGTAGCCCATCCAGCCAGAGGAAGGCTTTTGAGTCACACCTTGTATTGCTGTGTAATTTTAGCATGACAAAAATAAATTGTGACAATTGTTTAGTCATCTGTGAATTTACCTGTTTAATGAATTAATGAATGAATTAACTTATCAGCTTATTAACTTATTAACTTATTAACTCATTAACTTATTAACTTATTAACTTATTGATTTATAGATTTATTAATTTATTATTATTATTATTATTATTATTATTATCATTGTCGTTGTTTTTGTTGTTATTGTTGTTATCATTATTTTCATTTTTATTAGCATGATTTATATATAATAATTTATCCTTTGTTGATCCCCATGGGGATTTTTTTTATTGTTGTCGTTGTTTTTATTATTATTATTATTATTATCATTGTTGTTGTTGTTGTTGTTATTATTATTGTAATTATCATCGTTGTTGTTGTGGTTGTAGTTGTTATTATTATTATTACTATTGTTGTTTGGGGTGTAGTTATTATTATTATTATTATCATTGTTGTTGCTGTTGTTGCTGTTGCTGTTGCTGTTGTTTTCGTTGTTTTTATCATTATTTTCATTATTATTGCTATATTATTATAATCAATAGTAGTAGTACTGGTAGTAGAATATCACTATCATTATTATTATTATTGCTGTCGTTGTTATTGTTGTTGTTGTTGTTGTTATTATTGTTTTTATTGCTATTACTATTATTATTGTTGTTGTTGTTGCTGTTATTATTATTATTATTATTATTGTTATTATTACTATTGTAATTAGCATCGTTGTTGTGGTTGTAGTTGTTATTATTATTATTATTACTATTGTTGTTTGGGGTGTAGTTATTATTATTATTATTGTTGTTGTTGTTGTTGTTGCTGTTGCTGTTGCTGTTGTTGTTTTCGTTGTTTTTATTATTATTTTCATTATTATTGCTATATTATTATAATCAATAGTAGTAGTACTGGTAGTAGAATATCACTATCATTATTATTATTATTGCTGTCGTTGTTATTGTTGTTGTTGTTGTTGTTGTTGCTGTTATTATTATTATTATTATTATTATTATCATTATACTCTGGGCTGTTGATTCTGTGTCAGGAAGCAGAGTGGAGTTTGAAGCCTGGTGAGGCTGCAGGGACGATGAGATGGTGAGCTGGTGTGTCACACGTTTCATTTCTTCGCCCCCGCGCACAACGTGCGAAAGATGCCTCACCGACTGCCAAACCTCCTCGCTCGGTCGGAGGAAGTGTGTGTTCGGCGTGTGAATTTTACCCCCTTCACTTTCTGTCAGTTGCCATCGGTGCCGTTCCAGAGGGAGAAACTCAGTGCTTCTCCACGCAGCCACATCCTTGTTTTACATCAGCTGTTTTTAGGATCTTAATCACCAAAATCCGCCATAAATCCATCAAAAGGATATTTCAGACCCGTGCGATTTTGCACACACATTCACCAGGACGTCATTTGAAGTCAGACTCAACACAGCAGGAAAGCCTAGAAGACACGGGTTTATTCTGAGACGTCTGGACATCCGATGCCATTCATTCATTCATTCACGGTTTTATTATTATCTATACCATGTATTCCTATATAGAGTAGTAAAGAATAGAGTTGTCTTTTATGCTCATTGCATTTCAAAATGCGACAATATTGTAGAGGCGCTCCATGGTGGAGGAAACTAAAACAGAAGGAGATGGTAGAATGCAACCATATGCAACACAATACAACAACAATAATTATAATAATAATAATAATAATAATGAATTATGATGGTGCGCAGTGGTTCCATGTGGAGTTTGCTTGTTCTCCCTGTGACTGCGTGGGTTTCCTACCTCAGTCCTAAAAAGGTCAATTTGAATATATAGTTTTTTTTGTGGCGAACCCCGCCTCTCACCTGGTGACAGCTCTGAATGAATGAAATATACTTTGCTTTTTATAAAGTTGAATGTTCTGACAACAAAATCACATCAAAACGATCAGCAAAAATCCAGCGTGTGGATTTGGAGTCACACTCCATGAAAGTGTAAAAACACACACAAAATTGATGTCACATCATCAAAACAAGCCAAAATGAATCCGCGGACCGAAGAGTGACCGACTTGGAGTTACATTGCGTCGATTTAATGCTCCCTTTATTTTTGGGAGCAGCGTCCGATCAATCAAATTCTCAATCCTTGCAGGATTCTTGCAGACGTGAGGAGAACATGGGGACCTTCTCGCCGCGAAGTGTGTTACGCTCGCTGTAATCCCGCCTCCGACCCTCTGACATGTTTAGTACGTCACCTGCTTTCACGCCCTCCGCCGCCACCGTGAATGCGGATCCGCGCGACTTTGTAAACAGCGTAATGGGAGGCGATCGTGGGGAAAAACGCGGCGGGAACCTTGGATGTGATGTCGCGGATCGATGGGCCGCGGGTGCGATATGTCAGAACGGAGTAAAAAACATTTTCCCGGGGTTTCCTCGCCCTCCAGACGCCGATGCTCGTCAAGGCTTTTCAAGAAATAGTCCTGGAATTCCGCCGCGCGAGAAACACGGACGTGAACTGCATCCGCTAGCAGGCGCTTCCCACCCGCCGCCATATTAAACAGCGAAGTAGAGGGCCTGACTGGAGAGCGTGACAGGAACCGATAACTTTTATCTTTTTAAAAACAAAATAAAAACACAATCAACTTTTTTTTTTTTTTTTTTTTAACGGTGAGCCGGCGGCCATTAAGGTGTTTGTTTATCTGCGTAAATTAGGTTTATGTGATGATGACATTTATATTCCGCCGTGGCGGGTATAGATAACTCCTGTGTGTGTGTGTGTGTGTGTGTGTGTGTGTGTGTGTGTGTGTGTGTGTCCGGAGCAGTTTTCTAATAGATCAGATTAACGCTGGGCGCACGGCAGACGATTTTTACGTTCGCAGACTAAAAAGCGTCTCTTTGGAGTCGCGGCGTTCACGTTAACTGTGTCGTAAAGTCTGACGTGATCGTCGCCGCTGGTTTACATCGGGTTTCCTTAATCCTGGGTTTAGGATAATATCAAACATGTCTGGTATTGTCATTTTTCAGTCATTACGGTGATAGGACACAATCAAGATAAGATAAGATAAGATAAGATAAGATAAGATAAGATAAGATAAGATAAGATAAGATAAGATAAGCTTAGATAAGATTGGATAAGATAAGATAAGATAAGATAAGATAAGATAAGATAAGATAAGATAAGCTTAGATAAGATTGGATGAGATAAGATAAGATAAGATAAGATAAGATAAGATAAGATAAGATAAGATAAGATAAGATAGGATAAGATAAGATAAGATAAGATAAGATAAGATAAGATAAGATAAGATAAGATAAGATAAGATAAGATAGGATAAGATAAGATAAGATAAGATCAGAAAGACCTGGGTATTTTACGGCCCGCTTGTTTTTTTTTTACCCGGCCTGCCGGATATTTCCTTTAAATATTTAAATCAGCATTTTCAATCAATATTGAATTTAGAAACTCCTTTTTTCCCCTGTGTTTAGTTTTTGTATGGAAGATGCAAAATAATGCATGCAAAAAATGCAAAATATGCAAAATAAGGTCGGTACATTTATATTATGAATGATTTTAAAGTTGAAATAAAATACAGAAAAAAATGTCAATATTTAAATTGTAAATTTCATTTTGTTCCATGTACATAAAACCTAGTTGGTGAAAATTAAAGAAAGGCATAATTCATTTGGGAAATTCTTTGTCACAGCAGCACAACGATGACAGTTTGAATAAACAAGGGTTTAAATATAAATAGAGACGATTAAAATACAGCAAAAGACAACCACAAATAAATAAACATCGGCGTGAACGACAAGTTGACTTAGTGAGCGCTAACTAACTAAACAGGACAACCTGGCTGGTTTGTGAAGGAGAAGCGTCTGTAAATAGTGACCCTGCATGATCTCAGCCTGAGCCCGGGCTGCAACTAAAACATAATAAGTCGTCTTCCGATGTGAGCGGGTGTGAGATGACCGGTATTTTCGGTCCTCCCGTGCACAGGTGGCACGATCCGCCGCGATAACGGCGGCGGCGTGTTATTACGCTGACGTCGGGTGACCTTAACCGGCTCCCGGAAACCGCGGCGCGGCCGAGACAAGCCGCAAATGAAGGTTATTTCGCCCGGGATGATTTATCTCCCCGCCGCCCCCGCAGTCCGAACCCGGGTCTTATTAGGAGGCGTTCGGCACGTTTTTAGGAGCGGCGATTTGAGGGAAAGCGCTTCCTTTCCGCCGACGGCCTGTGAAACGTCAGCAGGAGCAACCCGAGACCTTCTCAGCGCTCCACGCCGACAAGAAGGTTCTCATTTAGCGTGCGATGTCATTATCGCCTGTTCTCTGCGGACGCCGGTCGAGATCTCGGTTTCCAAAGGAATGAACCCCCTCCCCTTCCCCTTCCCCCCTCGCGACCTCCCAACGCCACCGCCGCCGCCGCCGCCGCCATCACACGCCTCACCCAAGATTCATTACTTCAAGTGTGAATCTGGCGGCTCCGGGTTTGAGGTCAAAAATCGGATTTGACTCGTCCATAATAAGCGCTGAAACCTCTCGCCGGGTGAGAATGAACCGCCTGGCGGCCGTTGTGTCATGACGGGAGGTGTTGACGTTCCCCTTCATCCCACCCTCTTCACCTGGATGGTGTGTGTGTGTGTGTGTGTGTGTCCCGCCAGAGAGGAGGTCCATGTACTGCAAGGCCAGGTGACGCCGATTGTGCCGGACGTCAGGGTGAGGGGTTAAAGGTCACCGCGTCATCGATATTGAGGATGCAACCTCACCGAAAAACTCGTGTGTGTGTGTGTGTGTGTGTGTGTGTGTGTGACGAAGCCCACCTACCTGCCGCGTCTCACACACACACACACACACACACACACGTTTTCCACTACGAAGCAGAAAAGCAGGTAAAATGATCTTGTACGTTTGTTCTATATTTTTATTTGCACATAAAAAAAGCGTCCCGGAATCGGATCGAATCTCCCCTAATCGTGCACGTGTGACATTAATGCCTGCATCGTGCATGTAGTGCACGTCTCAGGATGCGTGCACGCGATTGAGAGACGATGCATCTGTGAGCAGCTCATTCGCATTCGGCTTATTTTTCTTTATTTTTTTGTCTTTGCTATTGTCGCTCTGTTGAAGTTCCTCTCCTTGTCGCTGTCGTTTCGCTCGTCTATTTTCACTTTTGCCGTTTTTATTTTATTTCTTCCATCCTTATTCTTGTTATTGTTGTTCTCTTTGCCGTCTATTTATTTGTGGATGTATTTTGCTTTCTTCTAATTGTCTCTGTATGTATATTTATAGTCATATTTATTCATTCTATAACTGTAACGCTGCTGTGACAAAAGAATTTTCTCCATAGGGATGAATAACCTTTATTTTATTTTACCTTATCTTGTCATTTTGACTTGTTTTAAGGACATTACATGTATTTTTCCCCTTTTATTTTGAGTGTGACTCCAAATCTAGACCTCCGTGGGTTCATACATTTGATTTCCATTGATCATTTTTGCATGATTTTGCTGTCAGCACATTTGACGACGTAAAGAAGAAAGTATTTAATAAGGAAATTCTAATATTATTATCATTTTTTCAGCGGTGCACAACAAGAGCCTGCAAAAGTCACAGGAAAATAAACATGCCCGCAGGTGTTCTATGCAGATTTGATTGAAAGATAGAAAGGACATGTTTCAAATGTTTAAAAATACATCTAGTTCTTGTTTTATCTGTTCTATTTATAAGAAATTAGGTTGAAGAAACGAGCATGTGTGTGTGTGTGAAATGAGTTTTTGCAGGTTGGCATAAAAAAATGCCCAAGAAAAGACTTCTTGTTTTTTGTAGTTCTTCTCTTCTTCATACTCATGGGAAATGTAGTCCTTCTCGTCGCGCCCCTGCAGAAAGCACACCTCCACCCACCTCCCCTTTATCGCTAGAATTAACTGAGTTTAAGACGGTGTGCGTGTGCATGTGCGTGGAGGGCCCAACCCCCGCAAAAACTCTCCCAAACTAAACCAGCAGGCGTCAGACGACCGCAACTTTTTTTTTTTTTTGTTCTCCAGACTTTTTTGCCCGAAAGATGCAGCGGAAGTGACAGAGAGGGACTACTTTTTTTTTTTTCTTTTTTTTTGAAGTTGTGAAAACACTCCTCCGTGGAAGCACTTTTATTGTCGGGGGGCCAAACTGCGGAGGGAAACCCACGGCGCCACGATGGGACTCCCCACTCTGGAATTCAGCGACTCTTTCGTGGACAGTCCGGTGTTCAGGGAGCGTCTGAAGATCCACGAATTCGAGCTGGAGAGGACCAACAAGTTCATCAAGGAGCTGATCAAGGACGGGAACCTGCTGATCGCGGCGCTCAGGAGTGAGTAGCGCGGCCTCGTACGAGCACGGGTGTGCGTGTGTCTGCAGTAGAAGCCGCCCGGAGAACCGCGCGGGTTTCTGGACCGGTGGTGCAAAATGCGAAACGGTTAGAAATGAATTAAATGGAGGCGAAAAGACCGACAGAACCTGCAAAATGTGTGAAATTTGTAACATGTCGGATGCATAAGTGAGATAAAAATGTAAACACGGGGGGGGGGCTGTGAGTGTGGACTCTCCCGTGTTCTCCTCGTGGGGTTCCTCACGCAATCCAAAGACACGCAGGAGGTTCTTTGGACTTCCAAAATTGTCCAGAATAGTAAATGCTTGAATGTCTGTCCGCTCCTGCAAACCCACGACCCCGAGTGTACAGTTAAAGGTATAGAAAATAAATGAATGAATGCATCGGAAACTCGTAAGAAAGCAGCAAATTTAGACCAAACTGAGGAAAAATGCAAAATGTGATAAAGATAAGCTAGGTTGAAAATGTTTTTATATATAAAATTATCTGAGTCCACATTGTTTCTGGTGGGTTTGGCTTTGTGGGAGGGTTGTGGATGAATGGTTGCATCGGAGTGGTGATTTGTGACTCAGTACAAAGATTCGAATCATTAACCTGATATGGTTGCCTATAATATATAACAATCATCTGAGTGAGCATTTTCTTGGTGTTTCGCCCTGCGCGCACCACCAGAGGAGGGCTCATAGGATTCCAGATGATCGGTGACCTCGGAGTCGAGATTCGCGACTCGGTACGAAGATTCGAATCATTAATCCCGGTTTGTTCAGCAACCGCCCAATTCCATTGGAAACCTATTAAGACGTTGCAGACGAGCTGGGGAGTTTATTGTGCGGAGCTGTAGTTGCAGGATGTCTCAGCCCATCTCCTCTCAAGTCAGTGCTGCATGCAGAGACTTGTCTTCACACACACACACACACACATGCACACCCTCCACTAAAACAACAACATTTTGAGTGAGATCACCCTGTTCTGAGACCTAAAGATAGAAGAATGTCTAAACTGAGTCCAGAGCAAAGGGCACCCGACCCCGTGTGTGTGTGTGTGTGTGTGTGTGTGTGTGTGTGTGTGTGTGTGTGTGTGTGTGTGTGTGTGTGTGTGTGTGTGTGCGGGAGGGGGGGGTCACTGACAGGCTTTTGTTTTGTTCTACATAGTTGCTGATATCAATATTTGGGAATCAGGGACTCTGTGATTTCATACTTGTGTCATTTTGTTTGAATTTGAAATGACACCAGAAACATAAAATAAAAAGAAAATAGCATTCAAATCCTTGCCGTTCTCACCGGGTCTCGCAAAAGTCACTGTTACAAACCCCAGGATCTTCATGATGGATGTTTCCTGCTCGGCTGTGTGGCCCATTGTGCGTCGGCCAGGCTCGGGGTTCCCACGCCGTCCGGAGCCGACGCTCGGTCTTCGGGATCAGATCGCCAGTTGTGATTCGTGCTCGTGAGCGTGCACGGCGCACACTCCTCGCACGCCTTCGACCGAAAGGTTTTTGGGATTAGCATCGAGCTGGATTAGCATCGCAGCGGTTAGCGCTCAAAAAGGGAGGGGGTTGGTCAGAGTCCCCAAGTTGGATATTTGTTTTAAAATAGTCAAAGGTGTGCATTGACTATAAACTACATTTCCCACAATTCATGCCGATCACGTGACCCGCAAAGTGACGGCATCTCGCCGTTAGATCGCACTGAATCCACATTAATGCGGGTTTCAACAAGAGGAATTGAGGAATACAAATGATCCCCAAATGTTCAGGAAAGTCGATGCGGATGGAAGGCCGATTCAAGAAAGATGGGGGGAAAAAATGGTTTGTCTTTTGTGTTGTCGGTTGGCAAAGAGTACGATCTATGTTAGCTTTTTGGCTACAAACACAGAGCTAAGTATGCTAAAGCAAGCCTTCCATAAAAACAACTAATATCCAAGAATTAAAACCCCAAATTTCAGATATGCATTTGCCTGGATTCTTAGGATGAACCGTTCTTCTCGCCCGGCGCCAGCTGGAAAAGGCTCCTCCGACCCCACCAGCAGGGTCAGCAGCGCGGACAACGACTGAACGGATGCTCGGGGAAGTTTATTGTCACCCGAAGGTCGATTCTCATTCATGTCGAAATCACCTTGTCGTCTTCTTGACGACGGTTCTTCAGAACCGAAGAAGCCTCTCGTTCGGGAAATCGACCTTCAGGGAACAACAAACTTCTTCCAGTTCACTCATTGTCCGTGAAACGTCTTTAAATGAAGTCGCAAGAAGAAGAATTCACCGTGAAACGGACGACCGAGAGCCTCCGCAGACTCTCCCGAAGGTCACGGGGTCGTCCGGGTCGTCGAAACCTCGGGATTTCCACCACATCTCCCGCGCAGGAGGGTGCTCTGTTTCCGGTTTTACCGATGACACTTCAAGCGTTTTAGTGAAGCGACGAAAAGGCCTTCTGCCTCAACCGGTCGGGGTAGAAACGAAAAACAGCGAACGAAGGTGGAAAGGAAGGATTTAAGAAAAACGACGGGGCGAAAGATCCTTCCCCGCCCGGCCCTTCGCCCCCCCGGGGTCATTGTCCTCTGAAATTCCGAGCTCGATCTCGAATTCCGCCGTCGCTGATAAAGCGGACTTCCTGTTCTGCCGCCCCCGGGAGGGACGGCAGTTTTGGTCTGCTCAGTGTGTCTGCGGAACGGAGAGATTAGAAATATAGGCTTAATAAAAATGGAAAGTAGCCCGGTCGGGATGGGAAAGCCTCTGTAGTGTGCGCCCCCACCAACACAACCCGCCGCCGCCGCCGCCGCCCTTCACCCATTACTCAGCATAAAAATAAATAATCCCCCTTCCTCCCCACCCCGGCTCACTCTTTACAGCCCCTGTCAAGTCTCACTCTGGAAAGCATCACTCTTTTTTTTTTTTCCAGTCAGTAGAGGTAATTTAAGTAGAATGTCAATCAACATTTCCAGCAGGACGAAATTACACGATTTATAATTCATAAGTGCGCCCGGTTGATGTGTGTAGGCGCGTGTGTGACGGCTGGAAACGTCACGTATCGTGAAAAGTACACCGAAAAAGGGGGACGGGGAGCCCGAGTCCAAGCTGCCCGGTGCTTCTGAGGGCGGCTGAAGGGTGAATCGGCGGGAAAGAACGTCGGCCGAGACGTCCGGTCACGGGCAGGTGGGGGCGGGAGGCGCTTCGATACCAAACAAGACTTCGGCCGGGACGTGGCTTCGCTCCAAATTCAAAATAAGGAAGCGGCGGGTGAGCTTTTCCAAGTTTGCAGGGGGGAAAAGCGCAGCCTCGGCCTTTTGATGTCCGCTGGCGTTTCAAAATCTCGGTCAACCTCGGCTGTCGGGCAGGAAGCTGGACGGGTCTTCCTTTGTCTTTCTTCGGTACCTGGAGTGTCCGGTTTCAGTCTGAGGCCGTGGAAAGTACCGGGACGGGGGTTGCTAAGAGGACGGAAGTAAATTATTGACCGTCTTTAACTCTGCAAAGACAAAGAGGTTTACGACCCTTTTAGTAGCCGCTATCAAAAGTGACGTTACCAGGGGTACTATGAGATAGGAGACTATCGGCCAGAATAAAAGGAAAGGTGTACAAGACAGTGGTGAGACCAGCGATGATGTTTGGACTAGAAACTGTTACGATGACCAAAAGACAGCAGGCAGAACTAGAGGTTGCAGAGATGAAGATGTTGAGGTTCTCTTTGGGAGTGACCAGGATGGAGAGGATCAGGAATGAGTCTATCAGAGGAACAGCAAATGTTGGATGTTTTGGAGAGAAGGTCAGAGAAGCCAGACTGAGATGGTTGGGTCATGGACAGAGAAGGGATAGAGAATATATTGGTAGACAGATGCTGGAATTGGAGCTGCCAGGCAGGAGGTCTGGAGGAAGACCAAAGAGAAGAGTTATGGATGTCGTGAGAGAAGATATGAAGGTAGTTGGTGTGAGAGAGGAGGATCCAGAGAATAGGGTTAGATGGAGAAAGTTGACTCGCTGTGGCGACACCTGAAGGGAAAAGACCACCAAAGGAAAAGAAGAATTTGTCACAGGGGTGCAGGACATGTATGGCCAAGACAAAGTGATGACTGAGCTGGTTTGGACATGAACATTTCTTTGTTCATGTCCAAACCCTGGTGAAGATCTGGGTAGAAGGTTCCTGAAGGTGGAGCCGCCAGGCAGGAGGTCTGGAGGAAGACCAATGAGAAGGTTTATGGACATAGTGAGAGAGGATATGAAGGTAGTTGGTATGAGAGAGGAGGATCCAAAGAATAGGGTTAGATGGAGAAAGTTGACTCGCTGTGGCGACACCTGACAGGAAAAGCCGAAAGAAGAAGAAGAAGATCAAAAGTGACGTGACTGCAGGACCTTAGATGGACCTGGTCTTTTGCGGTACCATCTCTGAGAACAGCGGTACTTCTTGGTGACTCGTTCGTCGCGGTACCATCTTTGAGAACTCATCCGTTCTCGTTGTTAAACCCGCCTTCGGTCCGTCTTCTGCATTCATTTCCTTCGTATATTTCGGGTGGAAGCCTCGCCGACTGCAAAAGTACCACCGGCAGTCACACGGGGCAAGTATGCTCAAGTGCAACCACCTGAGAAGACCCCGTCCGTCGGTGGACTGTACATTAGCACCAACTCCTCCGCGGTCGGTTTCTTTGTTCATGAAATCTGAAACAGAAATCAGACGCAAATTCTACTTGGATGCTTTGCTTAACAGCCCTGGCAATGTGAAGCCGGCGCGGGAAGTGTGAGGGCAGTGGTGTTTGACGAGGCGTGAAAGGGACGTATTTGTTTTTACCCGAGCAGGAACGAGGCTTTAGAGCAGGGGTGTCAAACTCGTTTTCACCGTGGGTCACATCAGCTTAATAGTGAGGCGGCAGGCCACATTTGGCCCGCCGGCCTTGAGTTTGTCACGTGACAAATCAAGACAACCGTTCACCCGTCAGATAGAAACATTCTGGGTAACGTGGGGTCTCCAGTGAACCTTCTGCATGTTCAGAACCGGAGAACCCTGAGGAACCCCAAGAAGACACAAAGAGAACTGGGGACTCTGACCAATGATCTTCTCGCTAACCGCTAACTGCACAACTGGCGTTCTGATCCCGAAGACCGAGCGCCGGCTCCGGCCCGCCGTGGGAACCCCGAGCCTGGCCGACGCACAATGGGCCACACAGCCGGGCAGGAAACATCCATCATGAAGATCCTGGAGTTTGTAACCGTGATTTATGGGAGTCCCGGTGAGAACGGCAAGAATTTGAATGCTAGTTTCTTTTTATTTTATGTTTCCGGTGTCATTTCAAGTTCAAACAAAATGACACAAGTAGAGTCCCTGTTTCTCAAATTTTGATATCAGCAACGAAGTAGAACAAAATAAAGCCTGTCTGTTAACCCCACGCGCACACACACACACACATTTATTTCAAGACAATCAGACCTTTTAAGACGTTCTTGCGGGCCACATTTGGCCAACGGGCCTTGAGTTTGACTCGTGCTTCAGATGTTCCTCTACGTTACCTCAGGCCTCGCCGTGCGGAGGAAACACCTCGTTCGCTAATTTCCCCCAAGGCTTCTTCGGAGCAGGTACCCTCATTTAATCCGGAAATCTGGCGACGTGTTTTTAAAAATCCAGGTCAGTCGGAGGAGATGTAGGTATTTGTTCTTAATTGCTCTTCCTTGCCGGAGTAACGGTGCAACACGACGATTTGTTCCCGAGCGCCGGATCCGAGCGGACAGGAAGCATTTGAAGGGAGAGTAAACTCCGTATGGAGGTCTTTCACTTCAGTGGCCTTTAAATGGATGCTCATTGAACTTCCTCTTGGGGCACAGAGGCTTTTACCCGTTAAAGGTAATTAATTAAGCAACAGAAAAAAGCAGTGTTATATTGCTGTCCTGCTATTAGTCACGGTAAAGAAAGAGCTGAGCGAAAAGGTGACGTTCTCGCTTTACCGGTCAACCTTCGGGTCCTTCCTCTCCTTCGGCGAGGCGCCGTGGGTAGCGACCCAAGGAATGAGATCATGGATACAAGCGGCCGAAATGAGTTTCCTGCTCAGGGTGAGATGGGGTTAGAAGCCGCCTGGGGGTGGTGAGAGTACAAGTCCTGCCCCTCCAGAGAAGCCGGATGAGGTGACTTCGGGGCATCTCGTCAGGATGCCTCCTGGACGCCTCCATGTTGAGGTGTTCCGGGCGGGCACGTCCCACCGAAAAGGAGGCCCTCGAGGGGAAATATTGGAGGATTCCCCTGGAAGAAGTGGCCAGGAAGAAGGAAGTCTGGGTCTCCGCCATCCAATCCAGCATAACGTGCGGGAGATGGATGGATGGCACTGCTTCTCGATGAGCTGGATGGGATATAAACCTATTTCTTCGTACTCCACGATGTGCCGTAGGGCTGCAGCAGTCCTTTATTTTTGTCCTGGAGTAATTACCCTAATGATTGAACGGGTAATTGGATTAAAAAGACCCGTGACGTTTCGGCTGTGGCTCAGTTGACGGAGCAGACGTCCCTCCCTTTTTAGAAGGTCGGTGGTTCGTTTGCCGCCTCCCCCTCGATTGCACTTCCAAAGGTCCGGCTCCCGGATGGCCCCGTTAGCATTAGCGCCTTGCTCGTAGTTGTAGGAACGAGTGAGCGCCGTCCCGTGAAAGCGCTAAATTAGCCCGGACCGTTTACCACCGCGCAGTTTGCTGATGCTTCTTGAGAATTTGCAACATGGTGGATGTGCTTTCGCGGATTGCTAATCCTATTTTACAATAATCTGTACTGTGTTACTACATTGTCTTGTAGCAGCGCGGTATTTTTGACACTTGTTGTTGCGTCTATCGCGCCGCATCTTCCCTTTGCTCTTCAGCTATCCTTCCAAACCTCAGTAGCTTTCGCCGCATGAGGTAACTTCGGCTTAAGCCATCACGTCGTCCAACGGGAAGAACAATCCGGACCGAACACCGTCGAAATAGCGATACTGTATATAACAATGACCGGAGGCATTCAAGTAATCCAGCTTCTTATTCAAGGAATCGTCTCTGCCCTCATGCTCTGACTTACCTGGCCTTCTTTCCGGCGAGTGAATACACAAGAAGACTAATCATCCCGTCTCTGTGAGCAGGGATTAGGAGACGGAAAAAATACGAGCCAAATAACGACAGGCCTCGGAGACGGCTGGTATGTTTGTTCAGGCAGCGCCGGCGGGCCGGAGGGGCGACGCCGTGGTCTCGAGATCTGTTTGTTAACAATGAAATGAAGGGATTAATTCTATAATGAAAGCGCGCTGACCGTTTCGTAACGGAAACCGAGGAAAGCCGGCGTGGGATTGCATGACAAGCAGGAACGGTGTGAAGTTTCCTGCTCCAAAGTTGAGGTTCCACCTGTTTTTTTCAGTTCACTTTGTTTATGCTCTGGACCGTCATTGAAGTTTGGAGATGTTGTCGTTCAATGGGTGATCCCTGTTTGGCAACCGAAAAGTACACGGTAAATAAAGCGCGAGTTCGAACAGACTGTTCTGTCGGAGACTCTGAAGGAAGGTACGCGGTAAGATACCAAAATACTTGTGAAAACGCACGCTTCTGGATTCTGTTTGTCAAAGTTCCTGAGTTTCGTCCGTCTGGTCGCGATGGACCTGGTGAAAAAAGTTGCGCTCTTACGAAGAGGCTTTGTTTACGTGACGTTTTCACCGAATTTCAGTCGGGCATCTGCCGGCTGTCGATACAAGAGCGGAGTTTGCGGGGCCTGTGAGCGGAACGGTACATAAACTCCACCGTGGGATGATTCAAAAATGCTTGTCTCCATGGAGACGAGGAAAAATGCAGCACTTCTTTTGTGCACCGCTGGCTAAGATTAAGGCAACGCTAAAGTTGCGGTTCCTTCACCGCAGATCGGGTCGGTTGACCGACCGTAACAACACCAGCCTCCAGAGTTGCTGCTCCCACTGCGCTTCACTCTATTGATGTTTCGATGCTTCTTCAGCGCAGTTTCGATTTACTAAACGACTCCAAGCAGTAACTGTAGTGCCCACGCTTGTTGTTGTGTTGAGACAGAAAGTCGCGGATCCCAAATTTCACCCACAGCTACTGGCCTGGCATGTGGACAAGAGGGATACTGATGTTTCCGATGGCAAATGAAATGGGGCCAAAAGGTAGCCTATCGGGGCGGTAGTCTGTTTTGTTGTTTTTTTTTGTCACGTAAAACCAAACATAACCGTTTCTCCAGTGCAGGAAATTGTGGAACGAAACGCGACACATGCGGTGAGATGTCAGGAGCTGACGGATGAGAAATTTGTACCATGTCGACAAATCTCGCTAGCGGGTATGCTCATTCCGGTGTCTCAAGTTTTAATAAAACAAACAGAAGGGAGCCCCGCGCTTCGCCCGGATGTCGGGATTCGGTTTCAACCACCCCCTGCCGGTAGAGCGTTGGAAACGGCATCAATCGGACCGCATGTGAAGACGGGACAAATAGAAGAAACAGAGCGGCGTTCCTGCTAGCAGGTAGCGCGCTAGCCCCCGCCCTGCTCCTCTGCTTTATCCTCATGCTATTAATAATTAGCCAAAAGAAACCGTCGGCTTATTCAGGAATTTTCCCTGCTGAGATCAACCCTGACGGTGGAAGTTGCCGGTGCGTGTGAAAGAGAGCGAGAGAGAGAAGAAAAGTTGTTTTTTTTTTTTTTTTTTATTTGGTGGATCCTCCCCAAGGAGGTCAGAGGTCAAAAATCTTTTTGACTGCACCGTGTCCGCTAAATATTCCCCGATGCTCCGAGGGAGACGTCTTGTTAATCCACGACCATCTGTTAGCAAAAACCACCTCCCCCGTCACGACCTGATCCCCCACCTTTGTGCGTTTTTTTTTTTTTTTTTTTTTTTTTCCCCATCTCATTGTCATCCCACTCCATTTCCATTTTTTTTTTTTTTTTTTTTCGCTTCTCCAAAGCTGAACCCCGGGACCGGACACGTTTGCCAGCAGCTCTGCGCCGGTTTGCATCGCCGCCTCCCTATCTGCCAGCGCCAGCAGCAGCCAGTCATCCAGATACGTAGCCAGGTGGGCGCCGCTCTCCCTGAACGGCCTCCGTGAATTTCTCACCCTTGGACTCGGTGAAAAGCCGGCGAGGGAGCGTTTTTGTGTAACGTGTCCTCAAACGCACCGTCACGTAGCCATTGTGCGACGGATGAATGGGAACCTGAAAACAAATTAGAGATTTCTTTTCTTTAAAAAAAAAAAAAAAGCTGGCTCGGGCTTTGTTATTGTATTACCATAAAATCCTGAAAGGACACACACATACACACACATGTGTGTGTGTGTATGTGTGTGTGCATACCTTCTCCGCCCCGCCCCCCTCCCCCTCGAGGCACCAGCGCATAGAGGAGTGTTTCAGAAGGCTCCACGAGTTGCATCCATATTCTATGGCGCTCCAGTCCTGCTTTGCATTTTTGTTCGCGATTCGCAGAAACGTTCGTGTCGGCGCTGAAAATACCGGCAACCCCGTGAAGGCATCAACGGTTTAGATTCCAGCAGGAACCGAAACGTTCGGCGTCGACCCGGACCGTTCAGGATGACGGTCCGCTGGATTCCCCTTGAAGGATTCCCACCGTTTTCGGGTTTCGGTCGCTTGAGAAAACGGCGATAAGATTGATCGACGTGACTAATTGGGTTAATTCTCGCCGCCTCGAGCCGACGCGGCCGGTTTATTTTGGTCCAAAAGTAGAAGACAGGCCATTATTGTGTTCGCTGACTGTATGCGTCTGCCGCCATCACATGCCCACGCCTGCTCGCCAGCTCCGGCGAAAACACCCTCCCCGGGATACGAGCGGTAATGAAGGGTTGACACACACGGGGAATATTATTAGAAGGGAAAACATGCAGCAAATGCGGAAAAGAAAGCGCCGTTTTACTTGTTTTCCAACTGTCGTATGCGAATAAACGTCTGCATCGGCGGGGGAAGGGGGGGCGTTGACGTTTTACGGAAATAATAATTCAAAAGAAGGGAAAAAAAAAAAAAAAGAAAAGACGCGTCTCCTGAGTTGATTTCACGTAAAGGAAGGTTGGTTTTTTTTTTTTTTTTCCTGCTTCCTGACATCTGGAGTGTTTGTTTGTCTGAGGGGCCGATGATGCTTCTAAAGCTGCGCTACAGGAACTGTCCTGTAAACATGTTTGTATAACCACCCCCTCCTTCTCATCCTCCCTCACATAGCGTTACGCCCGGCATCATTCTGCTGCACCGTGTGGGTGTGTGCCAGCATTTGCTTTGTGCATGTATGTGTTACTGGATTCCAAACGGCGCGCGCTAGCTAGGATTATGCCGTCCATAGCCGCAGCCTCGGCCGCTCAGATGAATCTGAAGTCGCGTAACGGTAATGAAATACAAGAAGAAAACAGATTTTGAAGACGTCGTATTCCTAAAAAGCTCCCCCTTCTTCCCCCCTCGACGGGTCGGACTTCGGATCGAGGTCTGCTCTGAGGCGTGTCGTTGCTCTGTCGGTCAAAATGCTTCGCTTTCGGGATCGAATCTTGATTGTCCTCGAAAAACCCGAGATGAGACCCCCGCTTTGGCCGCCGTCGCCCGACCGATCCTCGCCTTTGGACGGGGTTACGGCAGAAATAAAAGGCCGACATTTCCAAATGGACAAGCAGCGCAGAGGCGAATTAAGAAGGATTGCTTTCAGTCCAAAAATGGGATAAATGTCCATTTATGGCCCAATGAGATGGTGAAAGAGTATTGTTGTTTGTCTTCTTCATCTTCTCTTTTAGGCTTTTCCCTTCAGGGGTCGCCACAGCAAATCGACCTTCTCCATCGAACCCTAATCTCTGGATCCTCCTGTCTTACGCCAACTAACTTCATATTTTCTCTCACTACATCCATAAATCTTCTCTCTGGTCTTCCTCTAGACCTCCTGTCTGGCAGCTCCACCTTTAGCAACCTTTTAGCCAGATCGTCACCGTGGTTTGGACATGAACAGAGGAGAGTTCATGTCACTTTGTCTCAGTCATACATGTCCTGCACCCCTGTGACAAATTCTTTTTCTCCTTTGGGCTTTTCCCTTCAGGGGTTGCCAGAGCGAATCAAACTTCTCCATCTAACCCTAATCTCTGGATCCTCCTCTCTTACGCCAACTAACTTCATATTTTCTCTCACGACATCCATAAATCTTCTCTCTGGTCTTCCTCTAGACCTCCTGTCTGGCAGCTCCACCTTTAGCAACCTTTTAGCCAGATCGTCACCGTGGTTTGGACATGAACAGAGGAGAGTTCATGTCACTTTGTCTCAGTCATACATGTCCTGCACCCCTGTGACAAATTCTTTTTCTCCTTTGGGCTTTTCCCTTCAGGGGTTGCAGGAGCGAATCAACCTTCTCCATCTAACCCTAATCTCTGGATCCTCCTCTCTTACACCAACTACCTACCTCTAGACCTCCAATTCAAGCATCCGTCGACCAATATATTCACTGTCCCTCCTCTGTCCATGAGCCAACCATCTCTGACCTTCTCATTCCTGACCCTATCCACCCTGGTCACTCCCAATGAAAACCTCAGCATCTTCATCTCTGCCACCTCCGCCTCTGCTTCCTTTCTTTTGGCCATTGTCATCGTTTTTAGAGCATCTCACCCATGTCTCCTCCATTTTTCCTTTCCTTCTGGCTGATCGACTCCTATCTCTTTGTACCCCTGACACTTTTCTCCACCCATTCCAACCTGCTTGAATCCGTCTCTTTACCTCTTGAATTGTTGTTTACATGACATGTAAAGTAGAGGGTGAACGGTTGTATGTCTCTGTATGACAAGAAGGGCTGGATCTTCGTACTCTTTTACTTTCGGCCTTTCCCTTCCCCAAACCCACACCAACTAACTTCCTGTCCGCGAGTGCAGAATAAACGGTATTGATAACAAGGGAGCCAATGAATGAATTTCCAGACCGTGTCTGCGAGAAGCGAGGCGTAGAGTCGCGCCGGGTTGTTGATTTGAAAATTTAGAGAAATATCCGTGTCACTTTTGGAGGAAAATGGCTCAATTTACGACGTACTTTGGGCGGATTCGTGGTATTGGCGGCGGCTCGGACTCGGTTCTCCGGGCTCGATTGGGTTCGTTGCGACACGGCTCGAATGGCCTATTTATGACACACAGTGGCAAATTAAAACAAGACAATCCAATATCATCCGCCCGCACAGATGGCGGAAAGTCCAACTCGTATTACGGCGGTGAATAGTCATTTAAAGGCGGATCAATGGACAGGAGGTCCAGCCCGGCCCGGTGGGATGTTACATTTGAGTACCAGCTAGCTTGTTTTAGGACACCATAACAGAGTGATCTCACCGTGGTGTTTGTCCAAGAGAAACGGCAACGGTTCAAAAAGCATACAAGTCCAGCCACGTGGAGCAACTCCTGATTACTGATTTGGGGTACTGTACTAGTAATTAATAACCGGTCGCATCGATTTAATCTGTTCTATTGATATTATAGTTAGCATTTGGCAGTTAGCGAACGTTAACTTGGGGCTGGAACGGCTCCGTCCGTTGGAAGGGGTTGGCGGTTCACCCACAGAGTACTACTGAAGTGCACGTGAGCAAGGCACAGGAGCCCAGCAAGGACAACAGTGTTGAACTGTAATTTCCCTGCAAGGGATCCAAAAGGATAGAACATCTCCTAGCTAACTTAGCTTATTCTTGCTGTATGAAATGCTATAAATCGGCTCAGGATAGATAAAGTGCAGAAACTACTCGGATTCGTGCAGATTCAGACATCGAGCGGCTATTGGAAGGCTAGTTACTACGGTTAAGAAACCCAATCGAACCGCATAACGAAGACAAATTTACCGCTTTAATATAATTTGAATTCACCCCCGCGCAGCTGTTACAACGCCAAATCCAGTTTTGTACTGGGATGTAAAGTTATTATTTCCCATGCGAAGCCGGGCGGATCGTACTGAGCGGCGTCTGCCGGGAATTGGCGGCGGCGGCGGCGGCTGAGCTTCATTGTGTTTTCGCTCGTTTACAATCCGAGCTCTCAACTTTGAACGGCGCGTTAGGAATTACCCTCCACGCCTCAAAACGCGCTTCGCTAAGTTTCAAGCTTAATTTGCCGGGATACATGTGTGGGTGCGCCGTGAGTTTCTTTAATTGATTTTCGTATATTCGTCTTTTATACTGTTTGAAATACTTGAAAGCGCGTCCGAACTCATTCCTCTTGCCTTGATAACAGCTAAAGCAGAAACGAAATTGGCTTTGTTATGACTTTCTTGTGACACTAATTACTGCAGAAATTAAGCTTTTCCTTTGTCCGCCTGAAGGCTAATTCATCATGGTCAGGCGTCGCGCGGCCTGACAGCCTGCTGGCGCGTTCGCGGGGTCTTAAACTGCATCCTGCAGTGACGGGCGGGTTCTGTGATGCTTATGTTTCAATTATTCTGTCCGTTAGCAACCGCGGTGTTTCTGCAGAGCGCCGAGGGAACCGAAAATCGGGACGCGTGATCCCTTGCGTGGAGACCGAGTCGCGTTCTTTCCCACGGCTTTTTATTTATTAACTATTAGAACCTGTGTCACAGGGGAAGTATTTGGCAGGTTGACCGAGGGCTGCTTAAAGCTGCTCCCCGCTGCCGGAGCGGCGAGTAAGGAGTTATTAGATGGGGCTTTATTTTAGGCACTGGCTTAAGGTGGGAACAAAAATAAAAATAAAAAAAAAAACGCTGTGTGCTGGGAGCAATGCTTGTCTGGTTTGCTCTCCTTACACAGCAACTCCCATCACACACACACACACAATCCACCTCTCCACCCCTGCTGAGCGACTGACAGGCAAATGTAATACCGAGCTAGCGCAATAGGCCTTACCTAAAGGGCCACTCCCACGGTACAATCCCTCAAAAATGAAATCAAAGTGGCACGACGCGCCCTTACTGTTGCATCAAAGAGATCTCGGCATCTCTCGCTAAGCCGGGCGCGCAGAACCGTCCTTCTTTGAACACCTTCTCATCTGGAATCGGCGGCGTCTGTCTGACGAGATGAAGCGTTCTCGGGGTGCTTCTCGCCTGAATGTACAGGTTTGACGGTATGGTGTCTCTACAAAGGGGTTGCGTCGGAGCGGGAGGTTTTCCGAGCGTCTCTTTTGTTTGTTTGCTCCGGTAAAAAAGCGGCGTCTGGCGTCTGAGAACACCGTTTTGTTGTGTTGTTTTTGTTTCTATTTTAATTTGATCGGGACACCCGGGGTATGCTCCGTGCCGTTTTGTGGGAATCCGGAATTTGTGCGGGAAAAACAAATGTTTTTTTTTTTTTTTTTTTTTATGGGGTTTCCTTCCTGACGCCGTGTCAAAGCACTTCATTAAAAACCTCTAAGGAGATTTGGAGGAGCGGTCGCGCAGCCAGCATGTCGCCTCGTAATTGGTGTTGCAATTCCGTAGTCACGTCACACCGCGCGCTACATCTCGAACGCATTGGTCTTGCAGCTTGTTTCAACATATGCTGGTCAATAGATATTCTTCTCGTTTTTCCTTTAATGGCCTTCAGAAGGGTACAGGGTAGGCACGACGTCGGAATTAGATATTTCGGTCGTTTTAATTCATGCCTGGATATTTGTCGTGTTCAGCGGTCAGATGACGGCAGTTAAGCTCGAGCGCAATAACAGGCTTAAAACTAGAAACCGCAGTTAGCGCTAAGCTAGCCCCTCAGTGATGGTACCGTACGGTATCCCTCGATTCACCTCTCCGGGCCCTCCGACTCTTCCCATCCTGTCGGCACCAATGTCCCTTCCCCGGTCCGTGATGTCACCTCAGGGGGCGTGAGTCGGTCTGGTGCGGCGTCACCCGTCCAGCCGGGATCCTCGCAAGATTTCCGCACCGGCGAAAGGCAGCGAGTCCTTGCCAAGCGCTTGCTCACGGGGGGGGGGGGGAACCTTAGGGAGTGTCTGTGAATCATTTTAATGAGCGCCGTCCAGAGCTGCTCCGCATGGACATGGCGTTGTGATTTGGCGCCGTATCAGTCAAAAAACATCTTGAAGTCGCAAAAGAACGTGTTTTTTTAGGGTTCTTTTCCTGCCGTTAAAATCCCCCTTTGTATTTTCTCGTTTGTTTGGATCGTACCATTTGAGTTCCATTTCCCTGCCTCATTTTTTCATGTGATTGACTTTCTCCTCCCCCTCATGTTTACGACCATTTAGTTAATTGAGTCTCGGTCTTCCGTTCTGTTTTCCGTCGGCCACCCCGCCGTCTGTGTGATTTGACGGCCAAGATTCACTACAAGCCCTTCGTCCACCCGCCCAACGCGCTCCTCCTCGAGGGAGTCCCAGCGGCCTTTTAAGAGCATTCCAACTCTCCAATAATGGAAGTGAACTTCCTGAAACCAGCCCCTCGGGGGCAGGCGGAGCCGGACGATCGATGTTCCCCTTTAGGAGCGGGTCGCGCCCAGAAGGCGTAGTAATGGGCCGGCCTCTTCTGCGATCCTTGGCTGCAGGACACGGCCGGATGAGGGTGAAACAGCGCCGCCACGCCGAGGCAACTCGTCCAACTGTCAGACTTTTAAGAACCGGAAGAAAATCGGGGGAGCCACTCGGGAACCTTGAACTATGGAAGTTCTCGATGTTCTCGTTTTATCTTTGCTCGTTGAGCGAACCGCATTCCTGATTCGATCCTTTCCCCTTTATTTTGGAACTCGGACATTGCTAGTGTCGTGGACGTTTTCCCAGGCGGAGAGCTTCTTAGATACCAGAATAGCCCAATAGTAGTGCATTAGCTTTTATTTTGCGTGCAAGGTTTTAGCCCCCTTCCCAAAAAAGGCACCTGCTAGCAGGAAGTGTTGTTAAGAAGCTTCTGCTCATTTTTTGGGGGGAATTTAAGCAACGTACGCCAATCGCCCGCGGGGCCACAGAGTCAAAGTGGAACAGGAAGTGGTTTGGTGAAGTATGCTTCAGTTCCTGTCACAAGGACACTTCCCCTCGCCCTTATCGTGTGGAAATACAGTGAAGTTGGTTTTCGACCGATTTTACCCGCCGTGGTTTCCCTGTGAGATCTGTTTCTTCACGGCTTCCCGACCGTAGAGCGAGAGCCCCGATCTTTGCGCAAACTCCTCCGCAACATCGTCCTCCCCCTCGCGAAACCCTTGTCCCTCGGGCTGTATGTCAACGTCAGCCGACGGGCCATCGTGGTGATTCCGCGGCGAGCCTTGATGGCACCTGCCGCCATGGCTGTCATTTAAAGGCTTTCATTCACCGCCTGCGTGGCCTGTCTCGTTTCCAAGAATGGCCTCATCGCGCGACAGTTTATCCAGGCAAACGTCGCAGAGCGATGCCTTTCCTGCGTGATCGGCTCGCGCCGCGCGACACGACCGAACCCCCATCAGCGTCCGACTGTCGCAATTTCGAAGAAGGCGGTCGCAGAACGCATGCAACGTCTTTAACAAGGCGTGTCGAAATGGAGAAGTAAGAATTCCGTCTACGAGACACCTGCAGCATTCGTCTTCTTTTTTTTTTTTTCTCCCCCCAACGGGGATGATATTTGGCAGTGTGCGGTTGCCCTGGAGACAAAAGAAGAAGAAATAAAGGGTGTTCGCGGTGGAGTGGGCGGGGCCAGGCTGAGTACAGACTGACAGTCCTGGTCCCGTCTTCGGATCTCGTGTCCCGGGTTCTACCCTGGGTCGGTTCCTGTCGGTTACCTGGGTTCTACCCTGGGTCGGTTCCTTTTTATTACATTACATTGCATTACATTACATTCGGCAGACGCTTTTATCCAAAGCGACTTACAATAGAGGACATAGGGACTGCAAATACACTTGCAAATACACGATGCACAGGAAATATACAGAACAATAAGCTTGGGTTAGTGAGGTTTTTTTTTTTTTTTTTTGACAAAGACGTACGAGAAGTTCAAGGTGGAGGTGGGACTCCATCAGGGATCAGCTCTGAGCCCCTTCTTGTTCGCAATGGTGATGGATAGGCTGACAGACGAGGTTAGACAGGAATCCCCATGGACCATGATGTTTGCGGATGACATTGTGATCTGTAGTGAGAGCAGAGAACAGGTTGAGGAACATCTAGAGAGGTGGAGGTATGCTCTGGAAAGGAGAGGAATGAAAGTTAGTCGCAGCAAGACAGATTATATGTGTGTGAATGAGAGGAACTCGGGTGGAACGGTGAGGCTACAGGGAGTGGAGATCAAGAAGCCGGAGGATTTCTGGTACTTAGGGTCAACAGTCCAGAGCAACGGAGAGTGCGGAAAAGAGGTGAAGAGACAGGTCCAAGCAGGTTGGAATGGGTGGAGAAAAGTGTCAGGGGTACTATGTGATAGAAGACTATCAGCCAGAATAAAAGGAAAGGTGTACAAGACAGTGGTGAGACCAGCGATGATGTTTGGACTAGAAACTGTTCCAATGACCAAAAGACAGCAGGCAGAACTAGAGGTTGCAGAGATGAAGATGTTGAGGTTCTCTTTGGGAGTGACCAGGATGGAGAGGATCAGGAAGGAGTCTATCAGAGGGACGACACATGTTCGATGTTTTGGAGAGAAGGTCAGAGAAGCCAGACTGAGATGGTTGGGTCATGGACAGAGAAGAGATAGTGAATATATTGGTAGACGGATGCTGGAATTGGAGCTGCCAGGCAGGAGGTCTCGAGGAAGACCAAAGAGAAGATTTATGGACGGAGTGAGAGAGGATATGAAGGTAGTTGGTGTGAGAGAGGAAGATCCAGAGAATAGGGTTAGATGGAGAAAGTTGACTCGCTGTGGCGACACCTGACGGGAAAAGCCGAAAGAAGAAGAAGAAGAAGTGAGGTTTTTTTTTTTTTTTTGACAAAGACGTACACAAATGTACACACACACTGCATAGCCTAACTTGCTGCCTAACCTAATCTGGGGCATCAGCGCAGTAAAAAGTCCTGAAAGAGAAAAGTTTTTACCTGTTTCTTGAAGGTTGAGAGAGATGATGCTGGTCTTGTTGCTTCTGGAAGTTTGTTCCACCACCGAGGTAGTAGAGCTGGGAACAGTTTTGCCTGAGATCGCTTAGAGCGAGCAGAAGGTACTGCTAGTAGGTTTGTATTAGAGGAACGCAGCTCTCTGTCGGGAACATAAGGTCTTATCATTTGGTTCAGATATGCTGGACCTGTTCCTGAGGTGGTTTTGAAGGCCAGGGTCGGGACCTTGTGCTTGATCCTGGCAGCTACCGGATGAACAGAGGTGTAACACGAGCCCTTTTGGGTTGAGCGACCAACCGTGCTGCAGCATTCTGTACCATCTGCGGTGGTTTTATTGCACAAGCAGGTCGTCCAGCTAGGAGGGAACTGCGGTAGGTTCCTGCCCCGGAGCCGCGTTGGCGATTGAAATCCAGACAAAGAGACGTCCGTTCCATGCGTCCTCCATTTTGTTTCCCGTGTCTGCTGCGTTAGCAACGTTATCGGTGTCCGTTAGCGAAGCTGCGTGCTGGTTTATATGGAGTGTAATAACATTAAACGGCGGCGCGTTACTTGAATAGGACAAGGTTTCACTCAGTCAGTATTGCTTTTTCTCGTTATCTCAATCCTCTCCTCTTTTACATGTTGCGCACTGTGTGGTAAATAACTCCTCCGATTTCAGGGAGGTGCGGTGGCGGCGGCGGCGGCGGCGGCGGCGGCGAGTCGCTCTTTCGCTTTCATTCTTCCCCGTGAAGAGCCCGGCTCTCCATCTCACTTCACGTCTGAAGTGTAATGCACTAAAACCCCGGCTTCTGTCAGAGGAGACGTGGAAGAGAAGGATAAGAAAAAAAAAAAGAAATCTGGAGACCAATGGAGTCTCTTTGAAGGCACCTCTTCCCTTTTTGTCTTTGTTCCACTCCCCACCCCCTCCTCTTTGCAGGATGAAGATGTGGCATTGTCTGCTGTTACATGACAGCGTTGTTAAGCAGTGTCACCAGCTTAAATCTCTCCGCCTTGGAAGCTGGAGAGTACCTGAGCTCGCTCGCGCACCCTGAAATTAACTGATTAAAAGAAACGCGCACACACACAGTGGAAACACAAAGCCCTTGTCTGTGGCGTCTCTGCCGAGATTTACAACCTGATAGCGCCGGTTTCGCTGAAAAGGATATTCAAATATATCTCCCCCTTTTATTCTGTTTCTCTTTGCTGCCCGTTCTTGCGATCACTTCCAATAAAGTCTCTTCCCTTTGTATATCCTTTAGCCATTAACTTCTTAGGATCCCAGCCGAAGGCAAAACGAAATCCCGAAAGGAGGGGAAACGCTCATCTCGTCCGAGTTTAGCGAAAAGCAGCAAATCCAAGGTTCGTCATGCTAACAGGCTAATAGCACAACATATGATAATAATAATAATACATGGGATTTTTATAGCGCTTTTCATGACACCCAAAGACGCTTCACAAGTAAAAAACAGAAGGAACAGAACATACACAGAATTATTGGGAAGAAGTCCATGATTGCAGAGTGTGGCGATGAGCGCCGGTCCAGGGACGAGCTGGAGGAGCTTCGCCGGTGTGAAGCTGAGCGTCGCGCTGCTGTGAGGAGGCAAGTGGTGGAGCTGGATGTCGGAGATGGATTTTTGGTGGAGGGAGAGATGGTGGAGCAGGAGGAGCAAGAAGATTTCGGCCGATGGAAATGCCGTCTTGGTAGGCGCCATCGGGATCCGGAGTTTCGAGAGGCCGGCTAGCTAGCCAGCTAGCCAGCCAGCTCAGGTCACCGTCGAGATCCAGAGTTTCGAGAGGCTAGCCGGCTAGCTAGCTAGCCTGCCAGCCTGCTCAGGTCGGCAAGCTAGTTTGGTAGCTTGCTGGAGATTGTCCAGGTGAGCCTTTGTCGTCTTTGGTTGATTGGTTGGAGAGCGGGAAGCGGCAGCCGAACGCACCAGCGTCCTCCCGCCCGCCATCTTGCCAAACAATAAAATAAATTAAAAAAAAAAAAAAAATGGGCTCATACCGATATATTACCTCTGCGGCTTTTTGCTAGGAGGTGACTTGATGTCATCTGCCGATGGTCTGAGCGCCGGCAAGCGTGACGCCGTTTCACGGGAAGCCGGGGAAAACACTGCAGTATGTAGCCGGGATTATAGAATAGCAAAAGTCCAAGAAATGGGACAAACCGCATGCTGCGATTAGACCAATGTGGGTTTTATCGCTCAGAATTAATTTCTCTTTGCTGCCATTGTGTCACAGCGTTTCCACATCAAGAGAATACGCAGTCCTGTGAAAATCAAAACGGAGAATTAATTTCTAGCTTTAGAGGGAAATGACCCCTTTCGGTTCCAGGCGTGTTTTTGAAGCTCCTTGAATTGAAAAACCTTTAAACGTATGGAAATTTCTATCAAACAAAGGCTTAGAAGTGCTTTTTTTTTTCCCCTCAAAAAAAGATGCCGCGGCTATTTAAACTGTTGTCAAGCAGGACGTGGACTTCTCCGTTTGCTTTAGTTCTTAGAAACATTTAGAAAATGATCTGGATGCACCAGAAACCCCCTCACGCCCCGTCATTCACATGCCAGGCCAGATGTTGGCGACGTGATTTGATGCATTGAGACACTTCATGTCTCGGCACGGCAACGAACGCGGCAACGAACGCGGCTACGACGGCGAGCGCGAACATCGACGGCGGCAAGGAATGCGGTATTTGTGCGGACGGACAGTGAGGTGGAGTTGTTGCTTGTCGTGACACCAAATTACAAGGGCGGGTCAATTCTAAGAGAATGTAAACCGGGAGTTTCTGGCAATGGGCTGCAACTTTTTTTTTTTTTCTCCCCCCGTCACCATGGAGACCTGAGGCGTTTTCCGATCTTTCCACTCCGGAGCCGATTTCCGTTAAATAACTGTACTACCCAAAAATGTTATGTAAACAAGGCCTATCTGGATCATCTGTCCCTGAAGGTTCGGACTGACGCAGGAAGTCTCTCTACTAGTTTCTTTTTGTCGGTTCTCTTAAAGTGAAGTGAAAACACTAAATAATAGTGGCCTATGAATGCAATCAGTGTGTGTGTGTGTGTGTGTGTGTGTGTGTGTATATGAACACGTGTTGCTTCTGCAGTGTATGTACAGGACTGTCTCAGAAAATGGGACTATTGTGATAAAGTTCTTTATCCTCTGTAATGTAATTTAAAAAAACAAAAATGACTTTTTCATGATATTCTAATGTTTTGAGATTGGATTTTTGAGTTTTCTTAAGATGTAAGGCATAATCATCAATATTAAAATAATAAAAGGCTGGCAATATTTCAGTTGATTTGTAATGAATGTATGACATTTTTGTTTTTGTAATTGCATTACAAAAACCTGAAGTACCTCCAGGTATACAGGACTGTCTCAGAAAATTCGAATATTGTGATAATGTTCTTTATTTTCTGTAATGCAATTGAAAAAAGTAAAATTATTTTTTCATGATATTCTAATATTTTGAGATAGGATTTTGAAGTTTTCTTCTTAAGCCATAACCGACAATATTAAAATGATAAAAGGCTTCCAATATTTCAATTGATTTTTAATGAATGTATGACATTTTTGTTTTTGTAATTGCATTACAGAAGATAAAGAACTTTATCACAATATTCTAATTTTCTGAGACAGTCCTGTGCACCTGAAGGTACTTCAGGTACATTTTAAATATCAACAAAACCCAAGCTGAAACGACTTCCTCGCTGAAACACAAAGTGAGGATTATCTGGATTTTTTATGAAATAATCGTTGTATAAATTCCAAGTGATTTGCAGTAAATGGTAAATACAGGCGAGTATCAGTGGAGGAAGAAACCCAGTGTGCTCAGTGGCGCCCCCTGCAGGACGGGAGTATCTTCTATTTCCCCCGATGGCTGGATTCCAGCAGAGAATAATTGGATCTGCGGCAGGTTGAACTTCATTTGACCCGGAAAGTAAATCCTCAACTGCTTTTTTTTTGACCCCGAGACACCGATTCCTCCCCGAAACTGGAATGAGCCATGATGGGCCACATGGCTGCAGGTTTGCCTCCTCCTTAAATCCAAAGTCACCTCCGTCACGCCGACGTCCTCCAACCGGTTGCGCGTCCGACGCCAAGTTATTGTCAAGTCCAAATGACGAGCTAGTTAATGATTCGCTGCTGGGCGGTGTGTGTTGAGGGCTGGTGGTCCAATTGGTCCTATTGATCTGTGTGAGGTTCTTTTTTTTTTTTTTTTATTTTTGGTTGTCATGGCAATGTGCAGTTAACACATTGACCAAAAGTGGCCTATGAATACAATCAGTGTGTGTGTGTTTTGCTTCTGCAGTTTACTTTAACTGGAAGAATGCCGTGGTTGGAGGGTGGGGGCTGCGTATCAGTGCCCCCCTTCCTGTTTCGGTGACCATTTAGCTATTTTATTCTTTTCCTGTAGATGATTCATAGCAGTGCCACGCACGCAGACGTTTATCCGGATTCAAATAATGGTTTCATGTAATTTCGATGGAACACCGATTCCAGATAAGGGTGTATTCTCACCCCCACTTTCCTTCTCCAAGTGCGTTTCTGAGCTCAGTGGGCACGACACAGATGCTTTCAAATCCTCCTGCAAGCAGGTATAAGAAGAAGAGTTTCTAGTTGAAGGGAAGAGGAAACGGAGACCAGATAAGAGGAACATTTTCATAATCAGGAAGTGCACCGCTAGCTGTTTCGGGTCTTGAGATCAATCATGAACTTGGAATATGTTTTAAGAGAAGAAAAAAAAAAGAATCCTTGCAATCTCCTGCAAACTGTGGCATTACATGAGGAGATCTGGATGGGTGCAGGACATGTATGCCAGCTGTGAGACAGTGGTGAGATGGGACGCAGGACTTCAAGCTGGAGGTGGGAGGTGGAGGAACATCCAAAGAGGTGGAGATGTGACCTGGAAAGGCGAGGAGTGAAGGTTAGCCAAAACCAGGGAGAATGTGATTGTTAGTTAGAGGGACCCAAGTGAGGTAACAGAGAAGATTTGAAGTACTTGGGGTCAAAAGTCCAGCCATAGGTTCTGGTTTAGAGACACTGAAGAGAAGACCGGAGGCAGAGCTGGAGGCTGCAGAGATGAAGGTGCTGAGGTTCACTCCTGGAGTGAGGAGGAACGAGCCCATCAGAGGGACAAATCATGTTTGATGAGATGGTTTGGACACGGACAGAGGAGGGATGGTGAAGATCCGGTTGGAGGAAGTGCGGGGTTTGGAACCGCCTCTCTGGGGTAGACCAGAGTTGGTTTATGGAAGTTAGTTGACATGAAAGGAGAAGGTTAGATGAAGGGAGCAGAGGACATGAAAAGAAGAAGATCCTCCCGTTAAGTGGTTTCTGCTTCTCGTTTGCGTCGCCTCAAATCAAACCGGGACAGTTTTCTACAGATTTCCAAACTGACAGATCAGAGAGCGAGAGAGCGCCAGGGTTTCGGCGCCGCTCAGATAAGTGACGGAAAAAATCTCACGCGTGATTAAGTTCTCGCTGAGAATAAATGTAAATGTAAATTGATGCCCCGTCGTGATGTGATGGGACCCGACTCGGCGGCGCCGCCGTGCACGGGCATTACGAGGCGGCGGCGTGTACCTGTGGAGATAATGACACTTCCTCTGTCAGCTGGTAGTCACCCATCTCGTGTTTGGGCAGCTTTCTCCAATACATCCCTGACCAATTCCAAACAGCACTGCTGGTGCAGGCGCCAGTGCACATCTTGTAAATGTAAATATTATTTCTAAGTTATAGATGATGTGATTTGAACAAATCTGTTGTTCCCATCCAGTCAGGGGAGGCAGGAGAGGCTGTGCCTCACTTGCCAATCTTGAAAAAAAAAAAAAAAACGTTAAAAAAAGAATTAAATGGTTCTATTTATCAGTTGCTTGCACTCATTTTCATTAAACTTCACCAGTTTGTTTTATTCAAAATCGCTGGATCTTCACATTTACCATTCAAATACTAAGAAGAGACATGCGGTGAGGCCACAGACTGTTGAGCCTCAATGTAGATTGCACATTGACGGCTGACTGACGGCAATAAGACTGTATTTCTGTCTCTCTGCATGTCCCCTTTTGAATATTTAAACACTTTTGCTATTTGAACTACATTTCCAATGTACAGTGATTTTTTTTTTTTTTTTTTTTTTTTTTAACTTACAAAAACTGACCAAATCTTGTGCTGAGTGATCATAAAACAACTGCAAAGAGCCACTAAGTGAGGCACGCAGTTCTCCTGCCTCACAAGCCATGAACCTCACCAGACATCACTTTTGTGTGTATATATATATAGATAGATAGATAGTGTGATAGACAAACATTGCATAACATAACTTAACAAATAGTGATACATGTATATTTAACATATATGCTGATGACATACTGTGAATACAACACACATACTGTATAAACATATATCAAATTTTTAAATTTAAATACATATAAAAATGTAAATTAAATGACATGCCGTAAATAGAACATACATATAAACGTATTTCAAATTTTAACATTTAAATACATCTAAAAAGGTAAAATTAAATGACATGCTGTGAATAGAACATACATTTAAACATATTTCAAATTTTAACATATAAATACATCTAAAAAGGTAAAATTAAAAGACATGCTGTGAATAGAACATACATATAAATGTATTTCAAATTTTAACATTTAAATACATTTAAAAACGTAAAATTAAATGACATGCTGTAAATCGTAGCATTGCACATATAGCGGTAAGTGATATCTGATAGTACAGTAATTTTGTATATATGCGTACATATACGTATATATACGTATATATATATATATATATATACTCGTCTACCGTGTCCTCGTATCCATGAGAATAAGCGATCAAATATGCTCAGAAATCCAATTCCGCTAGTCATTGTCAGGCATTTTGGATTTTTAGTCGGGGATTTATGTGCTGAAATGTGACCAAGTACTTAATTCCTGTATTGTTTCCCGACTTTAAACACATTTTTCTGGGTTTACACAAAAAAAAGCTGCCAAAGTTGAATACCACGGAGTTTTAATAAAAGGCTAGCAATACGAGGCTGCTGGAACGTCACAACCCTCGGACAAAAATCACGACCGCAGACCAGCATTTTGCAGGAAAACCATCAGATGGAAAGACAGCGGCCTTTGTTTTGTCGTTTTTGGCAAA
This sequence comes from Fistularia commersonii, assembly GCF_037954325.1. Taxonomy (NCBI): domain Eukaryota; kingdom Metazoa; phylum Chordata; class Actinopteri; order Syngnathiformes; family Fistulariidae; genus Fistularia; species Fistularia commersonii. Next base: position 2,061,968 of record NC_141301.1, read on the forward strand.
GCCCTGGAGCGAAATTGTTCTCGGAATCGACCCAATACAACTCGGTAAACACGTCTTTTGGCCGCGCCAAGCTTTCGCTACTTAAACATTTTAATGTACCGCATGAGAAAAAAGGATGCGGCTGTCGCGTCCATTGTTTCTCGTCTCTGCTGATGAACAATGCGAGGCGCAGATTGCGTTTTTTTTTTTTTTTTCTCCAGGCCTGGATCCCTCTCTAGCGTCGGGGCTCAAGCGCCATCTATTATTGATGGTGCTGTGAGCACACCCAGACAATTGCGGCCCGGTATTGATCTCAAATCAGGAGCCTCGGAAGGGAAGGCAAGGCGAACCAGGGGGGCAAAAATCAGCGGGCCTGGAAATGTTCCCCTCGCCGCCGCTTTCGGGGACGGCGTTTCGGCCTCGACGTCGGCCGAACCGACGCCTGCGCTCATTTTGGATTGACGTCTTAATTTCCTCTGATGATTACCAAGCAGAAGGGAAAATCGCGATAATTATCGGATGATTTTTCTTTTTGAATTAATTCGCTAAATACCTTTTTTTTTTTTTTTTTTTTTTTGGCCTCCTCGTGAAGCTTTTATGTTTTTGCGTGGCCGTCAGGTGTGTTTGATGGATTCGAGCCACCGGTTGGGTGAAGTGGTCCGCTCTATCCCTTCCCCCATCACTTCATTTCAGATTTCCAGGGCTCTACATCAGCTGCTGGAGACCTTGGCTGGATTCTAAAAAAAAAAAAAAAAAATGAGGTGACAGGGAGTGAAGACGCACCGGAGCAAACCAATCTCTGGGACTCAAAGCAGGAAATGATGCGGCCAAATTCTGTCGGAGGTCCAGGAAGAAATAAGGTTTTTTCATCTCGTTTTGTTTTTTCAGCATCCAAAGCCGAGTTGTGTTTACAGAAGCGGCTCTGGGAACGCCTGACGGGGCGTCGGACGCTTCCGGCCCCTTCTCGGCCGTCGGCCGGCGTTAAATAAACCCCTCCGGAGATCATTTGTTTTGACTGGCTCGGGTTTCGGTGAAGAATACAGTAGATTTTTCACTTGAAGTTTTCACAATCTCGAGTGCGGAAGACCACCCGTCGGAAGGCGAGATGTTATCCGATGGAAGCGCCGTTGTGTCAGTATGTCCCGCATTGTACTTTCCATTTAAAGTCATTACACAGTTGATAGGGTTATTAATGGAAACCATCCACAGGGAGGTTATGTCTTGGCATTTAAGATGTCTAATGCCCGCTGACGTCGAGGTATCTGACATTTCCGGGCCCATTATCCTGCATGATGTGTTTTTCATCCTTCCCCCGGAAAAAAAAAAAAAAGAAAGAAATAAGTCAACTGAAAGTGAGACCCGACACGTTGTAGGTGAAACATTAGCGACGGGTTCCAGCCGGGTCTGGTTATTTACGAATGAGCTTAAGGTGGAAATACCAAATGTGTTCAGGAAGTCGACTTGAAATGCCACCATTCGCAGATCCAATCTAATAGTTAAGTGAAATATAATACCTTAAACTCTTGATGCAACGGATGAGTGTTTTGTTTCCAGTCGCCGCTTTTCAATTGTTGTAAATATCATTTGACTCCCATCCATTCATTTTCTTTGCCGCTCGCTGGCGAGGGGGCGGAGCTTATCCCAACTGAGTCTGAACCGCCCAATAGAAAGACATACAAGTCTCCTATAGATGTACAGTTCATTGCATAGATGCGCAATTTATCGGATACTCGGTGTATTGATGTACGCTTTTTCTGCATGCGAGCGACTATAAACAAGCGAAACATTGAGAATTCTTTCTACGTACAAAATATGTAGGTGTTCCTTGCATAACTGCATGAATCTATATTGCACAATACAACTCCGGACATTTTTTGTCATGACCTTACTTCGATGACTTGCATTGAATGGAATCAGGCAGGGATGTTTTGTCCGAACTCAAGCACACTTCCACATAATCACCAAGGATTCAAGACTTTGACTGATATTACATAGAGTGCAATGAAATTTGGAGATGGTAGCTCTCAGGCTTAGTGAAATCAAAAACCGACAAAAACAACCTTAAAAAGCAGGATGCGACACAACAATACAACGATAGCAGGATCTTTGGGTTTGAGATATAAAACAGAAAAAAATATAGGACCAAAAATATAAAAAAAAAAAAAAAAAAAATCTCAACAACATCTAGAGGAATAAATAGGTAAATATGTAGAATGAAAAAAGTAAAAAAGTGAAAAGTTGGAAAAAGGGTTTATTGCACGGTATTTGGACCTCATGAGGGAAAAGGCTGTCTAGCATAAATAAGTGGACAACTTTGATTTTAGTTCCTTCACCCCCAGCTGGCTTTTCGGAGGGAAGTCTGCGTCGTGGTTTTTACGAACGGTCGGAAAATGCCTCTCCACGTTTCCCTTCTTCGGTCATCGCCGTGGTAACCAGATGAGGAGAACGCGCTTTGGAAAATTACACTCGCAATGGAAGTGGTGCGTTTCTGGTAACTCCATCTCACCCACTCATTCATGTGTCATGGCTTAACTAATTTATTTTATTCTTATCATTGTTATTGTCACATTTGTGTTGTCGTTTAGTTTTGGTTGTCTAGTTTCACCCTTCCTGTCTTCCTTGATGTTGTTGCAGTTGTTGTTTCTCTCTGCTATTTATTTATGGATGTCTTTTGGTTTTTCTAATTGTCTCTCAATATCTATTCATATTTATTTGACACTTCCTCTTCACATCTCTTACGTTGCTGTGACAAAAGAATTTCCTCTACGGGGATCGATAATCTTATCTCACGCGCTAGCTTGCTAGCGTTTAGCAAGTCGTTTGCTGCAACTTTTGCACATGTTTACTTGTTTATTGAGCACAACTTAATATAAGTCGCAATAATCTTATCTCACTCGCTAGCGTGCTAGCATTTAGCAAGTTGTTTGCTGTTTGCTGCAACTTTTGCACATGTTTACTTGTTTATTAAGCACAACTTAATATAAGCCGCAATAATCTTATCTCACTCGCTAGCGTGCTAGCATTTAGCAAGTTGTTTGCTGTTTGCTGCAACTTTTGCACATGTTTACTTGTTTATTGAGCACAATTTAATATAAGCTTCAATAATCTTATCTCACTCGCTAGCGTGCTAGCATTTAGCAAGTTGTTTGCTGTTTGCTGCAACTTTTGCACATGTTTACTTGTTTATTGAGCACAACTTAATATAAGCCGCAATAATCTTATCTCACTCGCTAGCATGCTAGCATTTAGCAAGTTGTTTGCTGTTTGCTGCAACTTTTGCACATGTTTACTTGTTTATTGAGCACAACTTAATATAAGCCGCAATAATCTTATCTCACTCGCTAGCGTGCTAGCATTTAGCAAGTTGTTTGCTGTTTGCTGCAACTTTTGCACATGTTTACTTGTTTATTGAGCACAACTTAATATAAGCCGCAATAATCTTATCTCACTCGCTAGCATGCTAGCATTTAGCAAGTTGTTTGCTGTTTGCTGCAACTTTTGCACATGTTTACTTGTTTATTGAGCACAATTTAATATAAGCCGCAATAATCTTATCTCACTCGCTAGCGTGCTAGCATTTAGCAAGTTGTTTGCTGTTTGCTGCAACTTTTGCACATGTTTACTTGTTTATTGAGCACAATTTAATATAAGCTTCAATAATCTTATCTCACTCGCTAGCGTGCTAGCATTTAGCAAGTTGTTTGCTGTTTGCTGCAACTTTTGCACATGTTTACTTGTTTATTGAGCACAACTTAATATAAGCTTCAATAATCTTATCTCACTCGCTAGCGTGCTAGCATTTAGCAAGTTGTTTGCTGTTTGCTGCAACTTTTGCACATGTTTACTTGTTTATTGAGCACAACTTAATATAAGCCGCAATAATCTTATCTCACTCGCTAGCATGCTAGCATTTAGCAAGTTGTTTGCTGTTTGCTGCAACTTTTGCACATGTTTACTTGTTTATTGAGCACAATTTAATATAAGCTGCAATAATCTTATCTCACTCACTAGCGTGCTAGTGTTTAGCAAGTTGTTCGCCGTTTGCTACAACTTTTGCACATGTTAACTTGTTTATTGAGCGCACCTGAATATAAGCCGCACTGGCTAAGGATAACAAAATAAATATGTGTACATATAGAGACTGCACTTGTCGAAAAACTGCAGGTGTCCACATTATAACATGAGATATTTACACAGAAATGTTTTATTTCAAATGAATAACATCCACAAATACTTGATGTTACAGTGCCTGCAACTCAGTTGATGATAAAGATACTTAATAATAAATAACAAGAAAAAGTCCATCCATTCATCGCTATCTTGGTCTTTTACACCAATTTAATTGGTTGAGGATAAATGTGTGAAGCTTGTCAGCCCCCCAAAAATATCAGTAAATTAGCCGCGTTATTGTTTAAGCCGCAGTGTTTGTTTTAGCTAAACCGGGTTCTCAAAATCCAAAGTGGTCACGTGAGATTCAGCGCCGTCAGTCAGTCGCCGCACGCAAAACCTTTATCTGGCATTTAATGTCATTAACAAATATATTTATTGCAATTGCGGATTTTGTTTGCAAACTTTTAATGCCGTTATTCCTCCCCGACGAGCCGAGCTCGTGAAAAATCGATTTGTTCCCGGCCGCCTTTCATCAATCATCAATGAGCGTTCAGATTAAAAAGGCGAGGCCTGTCTCGTTTTGGAAAGTCAGTCTGTAAATCCCTCTTCTCTGAAGGTTGTCAAATGTCATCGCCTGGACGGCACGTTATCGCGGCTAATCTCGCCGGGCGAAAGATGCATAATGCATTTATCGCGAGCCTCGACCGGAGCATCCGCTTTAGTACACTTTTTTTTTCCTCTTTTTTTTTTTTTGACAGAGATCAAGGCGACGAAGACGGGGTTATTAATTCTGCCGGGATCCGAGTATCATTAACAACGTGATAAAGAACATTGCACCTTCGGCGGCTCAAGAACTGCCACCGGGACGCGAATATCAGCCTTGAGTCAGACAGTCGTGGGGAGAAAGTTGGATTTCTCAGTGATATTGGACTTTAATTTCGTGTTCCGGTTTGTCCGGCGATTGAAATAACGGAGGTCTAGTGTTTAAACAACCAATATGAAGTGTAACCGGGGCGGCTGCGGCTCAGTCGGTAGCGAGGCCGTCCTCCCAATCAGATGATTGGCGGCTCCTCCTGTCTGCATTTCAAAGTGTCCTTCAGCAAACACGAGTGGCTCCCGAGCGTGCGAAAGGGTGAACGCCGTCTCGTGTAAAGCGCTTTGAAACGACGAGGCGCGAAAGCCTTCCGGACGTTGAGACCGTTTACCACATCAGACATTCACGGTGGACCGACGTCCGCCTCCTGTCCGATTCAGTTGGCTGCCTCCGTGTTCTTCATCCCGATGCCTTCTGTTTTTCCAGATCTGTCCGCCGCCGTCCAGAAGTTCTCCCAGTCCCTGCAGGAGTTTCAGTTTGAGTGCATCGGCGACGCCGAGACGGACGACGAGGTGAACATCGGTAAGTGCAGCCTGCCGGGGAACCGACGGCTGGTCGTGTTGTCGTCGGCAACTTTCTCGAAAATAAACTTCTAGGGGCCTATTTGGTCCGTTAGCGGACTTACCGTGGAAACGTGGTAGCCACACGTATGCTCACATTCTGTACTTCAAAAGGTTTGTTTGTTTATTTGTTTGTTTATTAGATTAATTGCATTAAGCACAGAGATGTTTGTACCAGATTGTAGCTCATAGCTAATTTCCATCAGTAGTCCTGGACAATACAAATACAAGACTGTACAAAATAGACAATATAAATAAAATATACAGATAGGCAATAAAATAACTGTACAATATACACTGCTCAAAAAAATAAAGGGAACACTTAAAAAACACATCCTAGATCTAAATGAATGAAATATTCTTATGAAATACTTTGCTCTTTACACAGTTGAATGCGCTGACAACAAAATCACACAAAAATGATCAATGGAAATCAATTGTATCAAAACCCATGGAGGTCTGGATTAGGAATCACACTCAAAATTAAAGTGTAAAAACAAACTCCAGGCTGATCCAACTTTGATGTAATGTCCTTAAAACAAGTCAAAATGAATCTGTGTTGCTTCCTGAGTGGACACTATGATTTCACACAAGTGTGATGGACTTGGAGTTACATTGTGTTGTTCAAGTGTTCCCTTTATTTTTTTGAGCAGTATATAAACAGGCAATAAAATATGTATTTTGCAAGTTGAAAGTGCTATTGTTGTGATATTATTACTTTGGTCATCTGGGGGCCATCAGATGTTACCATCTAACTACCGTTGTCAAGCGGCACCTCCCGCTTACTTCCCACCTCGTCACGGTTGTCAAGCAATGCGTCCGCTGGAGGACAGCGAAGAGTTCGGGTCTCTGCAAGACAAAATAGAGGCGGCGCAGTGGACCGCTGTGGTCTTTGCGGGCGTGGACTTCATCTTTGGTACTTTTCTTACTCGAGCATACCGTGCTACATTGCCTTCCGCGACTTGTACTGCTGTGTTTGACAGACAGAAGGTACGCTTATCTTACGTTGAGCCTTCTCGTAGCTCCGAAAACAGACACGTATGGCTCACCTGCATACTTTTGTTTGGAATAAGTTTGGCTAATTTAAATCTTATTAATTACTATTTATTCTATCAACGCCTCCCATCTGCGCTGCCGCGCATTGTTTCCGAGCTTCAAGGAGGGAAATAAATTGGTCTTTGAAATGTCTATTTATAGCCCGTCCTGGAGGACCGCAATTTCAGAAACAAAACAAGGAAACGAAGCGACGGCTGCACCTGAAAGCACGCCGCTCCATCACAGACGCAGGGAGGAGGGGGGCGCGTTCACAAAAAAAAAGACAAAGTTATGCTCGCGCCCGTTAGCTACCGGCGTGCCGAGCGCGGACCTCGTCGCCGTCTCCGACGCATGTATAATTAATGTTATTGATTTTCTCATGATGCTCCCCTTGTATCTTTTCAAGCCCATAAGAGATCAAGGGGACTAATTGTGATCGGTGTCAGAGATTAATGGAGGTGGGAACCTTTTGAGTTTGCAGCAGGAATATAAAAGCAGCCGTGCACGGGATCCTGTGCACGGGCTGGTCTTGCCGTCTGGTCTCCTCTTCCTCTTTTTCGCTCGTTACCCCCTCCTTCCCCCGCCTCCCGGTCGGAGGATTTCATTCTGCAGAGGTGGAAATGGCTGATTTACTGTCCGTCTGTGAGGGGAGGGCTGCACGCCGACCTCCTCTTCAACACCACACCATAATAGTTATGTGTAATGAACAGTAGGCCCGACATTTTTCCCCGCCCGCTCACAAAGTCGTCGCGACCGAGCGACAGGCAGGAGTGAACCGGGCCAATTATGCTTATTGGAATCCGAACCCGAATCCAGACCTCATTAGAGTCAAGCACGCTTTTATTTTAGCGCGACGCGGCCCCTTTTCCGTGGCCTTAAATCAAAGAGCGTTTAACGCAGATTGAACAACGGCTATTGCGGCTGTCAACTGGTAACGTGGCGGCACTCGGGGAAAAAAAGCGAAGCGACGACCGAAATGACAGGGGCGACGGCGAGAGCGTCGCGGGCGGCGTTATTCGATGGCGGCAGGAGATTGGTACGAATAATATGAAGAGAGTGGGGATATGTTCAGGACGCCTGCAGCTCCTTGCACACTTTGCAGGGACCGAGCCGGACCGACCAGGGAACCAGGGACTCCTGGAAACACTTTAGCTCCTACTCCGAGGCGGGTCTTTGTATGGTTCCACAAGAACTCATGACCGGATACTTCTTGAGGACCAGAAACCGGTCGAAAATGGTGTGAAGGAAAGGTCGGAGCTCTTCTGGTTTCCACGGTTCCCGGAGTAACACCTGCTTGTCGACCGAAATCTGCTTTTCGACTAAAATGAGTAGGGAGTTCGCTAACACTCCTGATAGTCCGTTGTTATTATTCCCGGCGGCTTCTTCCCGCCATGTTGTCCGTGTCGTCGTCTCCTTCGTCACGGTGGTTTGTGTTTATTATTATCATCCACGAGAACACAAAACTACAAGGTTCGAACCAAATTTGAGCTTTCGGACTTTCTTGTCCGGAAGCGGCTTATCGCCCGTCTGGAGATTTTAAATTCCCTGCATCCGTGCTTGTGAAAAGCACGACCAGATCTCGCATTTTTGACTTTCTCGAAGCTCGGCGTCTCTCGACTGGAATGATTTCCTCGCTCTAATCGACTGTGATTTTTTTTTTTTTTTTTTTTTTTTTTTATGTCTTCACCCTTTCTTCACTCTCAAGACAGAAAAGGCTGTGATTACTTTTTGAGGAGGACAAAAAAATATAATCATGTAACAGCCTTGTGAAATCAATCTCTCCATCAATGGAAGCCGGCTTGCTAGCTGACACGGCCGCAACCCTTGCAGCAAAGCGGGCCGTGATCCGCGGGCGGCGCCGACCGAGTTCACTTTGATGCTCTCGACTTCGCCGCGCAACATCGAGATCCCATATGAGCTGCCAGACGGGTTCACCTGACCTTTCATCGATTTCACTCTATGGCTTCCCGCGGTGACATTCACATTCCGTGCCAGTTATCTCTGGAAATCAATGGGGCCAAGAGATTGATGTGGCTGTAGAAATTTAAAAATTTAGCAGGGGAGCATGCCCTTCTCTCAGAAGGTCAGCGCGCGAGAACTGCTCCGAACCCTCCGAGGTCGAGGAAGCCCGGCCGGGCGGCGGATTTAATATCGGGCGGAACCGACGTCTGCCGACGCGACACCGATCAAGGAAAGCGTCGCGCGGGAGACCTCTATACGGCCTCTCTATGCTAATCCTTCCATATCCGCGCTCTAATGAGGGGAAAATAAACCACGCCATCGAGTGAGTCATGTTGCATTCCCTCCGTTTACAAGAGAACGATATGCAAGCCGTCACCTCACTTTGACTCCCATTTCCTTTCTTCCGAGTCTAATCTTGTCCCATCAGTGGCTCCAGCTGTGCCCTTTACCCCCCGAGAGGCTCGCGCTGTTGATAAAGGACCTAGTAGTGCTAATAGGAGGCCGGCCCGCCCGCGGGATCATTGACACAAAATCATTGCTCCCTGGTCTTTAACGCTTTGGTGTGTAAATGGAGCAGAGTGTCGGAGATGATGCATGGCTCGCCCGTGCCAGACGGTCACGGATGCTAATGATGTTACCGTGTTGGCAAGCGGAGGCGCCGCTAAACGGCCGGACACGAGGTGACGGGGGAGGGGGGCGAAAAACACCGCGCTAGCTGGATTTAATGAAGCTATCAAGGCGAGGAATTCTAGCGGGCGGAGTTTCGATGTACCGTATGCCGAATCCGTCTGGACCGGAAGAATGTAATATTAGCCGTGAACTGTCGCCGCGCCGCGGCGCGCCCGTATGATGACGGTACGCATAAAGCCTAGCTGAGGCGGGAAATAAAGGCAAACAATCGATGGCGGCCGTTCAATTTCCAGTATTGTTTTTTTACCGCCAGTCTTGGTTTTAAATTGGACAGCTGCATGATTTTATTAGCTCCTAAAATATGCTGCACTCGAAGCAGTAAAAGCCGCCGCGCAGATAAACATTGCACCGCCGAGCCGCAGTGCTCGCGGGGTGCAGGCAACATCTGATATTTAACCACCGCAAACATGGCACCGCGCCTCGCCCGTGCACGCCGTGGATGGATTTATTGGGAAAAGCATTCACGCCTTGATGTGTGACCGTGTCTCTCCTTTCATTCCAGCCCAGTCGTTCAAAGAATTCTCCGAGCTGTTAAATACAGTAGAAGAGGAAAGACGTCGCTTGGTAAGAACTTTTCTTTTTTTTTTAAATGCTCCTCGCTTCTTTCCGAGAAGCCTTGCCCGTGTTTCTGATACTTTTAGATTCACAAGATAAGCCTCGGTTAATCTTTCCGTGATTGATATTTGCCGAGCGGGAGTTCGTCCGATACGTGCAGGTGCGCTTCGGGGGTCGCGACTGCGGAAAAAAAAAAGATGCATTCCGGCGCAAACGAAGGTGTATTTTGGCTCGAAGGATGTCGACTTAATGAAGCGGGATTCATGCGGCGCCAGGATTCGGCTGCGGCCCAAACTTGGCGAAATAACCGTCGGGGAACACAAAGGAGAATTCCCAAGAAGGCAAATATTTATTCTCATCTTTAATATAAGACCGCGGCGGCGAAAGAACCTTGGCGACAATCAAAATATTGACAAGAGGCTCCGAGCAGGGAGGCGCTTTTTCACTCCGCGAAGCACACTCGGGAACGGAGTCCGCATGAAGATGGCGATGGTGATGGCGGCGCCATCCAAACTCCCGCCTTGCATGTGAGTGTCTGAGCTTGTGAATGCAAAGCGCTATATGAGCGGAATGCTAGCACTCGCTAGGATGCACTATCTTCATGTCTGGAAGGAATGAAAGGGTTTGGAAGATGCAGTTGAGGTTTGAGGTAAAATCCTGTAAATTCCGGCTTCTGCAGATGCATGTGTTTTGAGCGCACTTTAAACGATCCGGCTTAAACATTGATGTGGCGAATGTATTTTTTGGGGGCGAGCGAGCTACATGCAGTTGAAATATTTAGCCTCGTCAACATCGGACCAATCAAATGACACCGAAGAAGACGACCTTAATTATTTAAGTGCGCAGGAGGAAGACAAAGTTAGCGATTAGCTAACAGCTAAAAAAATGTTTTCTAGATAGATTGACTTTTCCTTGTGTTATTTATTATTCATCTTTTTTCATCGACCATTTTACAGGTAGAAGCATTTCCAGTACGGGTTTGTGGATGTTACCAGTATGTACAGTCATGGCACTTGGCACAATGACACTTTCAAAAAGTCTACTCCTTCAGGGTTTTAGGTGTTTGCCAGATGTTTCTATGGTCGTGTCATTCTCGAAACTTTTGGCCATGACTGTATTTAATTAAAAAAAATGTGTCTGTAAATATCTCATGTTACAACATGGACACCTGGGGCTTATAGACAAGTGAGTCTTATATATGTATATATTTTTTTTTATTCATTTTTAGCTGGTGCGGCTAATATTAAAAAAAATGGTACTCATTGATTAAATAATTGAATATATTTTTATATTTAATTATTAAATATATTATATTAAATATATATTTTAAATAAAATTAAAATATTCAATCAATAATCAAATGTAATTAATCAAATAATTCAAAATAACAATGGCGGAACATCGGTTAGCGCTTCGGCCTCACAGCCAGAAGGTACAAGGAGTCCGTAGGAGGGCCTTTCTATGTGGAGCATCCACGTTCTCCACGTGTTTGCTAGTTTCCTCCGGGTTCCTCCCACACAGTCCATCCACGTGCAGGAGGTTCATTGGAGACCCTGAATTGTCCGGACGTGTGAACGCTTGTTTGTCTCTGCATGAGAGAGCAAGAGTTGTATGTCTGTAAATGATGCCTCCGATTCACAAGGCACTTGAATTTGTCACCAAATGTTGTACGTCTCTATGTGCGATCTGCGATCCACCAATCAGGGTCGAATCACGCCTCTCAACGAATGTGAGCTAGGCTACCCACTACCCCCAAAACCCTGAGTGCAATGTTCCCTCTAATTTTTCATAAGTTTGTGCATACGGACAACCTCGCTGAGCGCACTGAGGACCACTGCAAGCAACATTAGATGTGCAAGCTGTGTGGCCACACATCAGTATCAACACCTGGGATCATAGCTTCCATTTAGTCCATATCTTTTCATCGTAAAACTCGCTTACTACTTTAGCTTCCCTGCATGTTTTGCAGAGAAAACCTTTTTTACTCCAAAAAGGAAAAAATCTCACCCAGTTTCACCGCTGGTTCTTCTATTTGCGCAGCCGTTCCAACTAAAAAAAAACACATTTCTTTTTTACTTTGGTTCGGTGAGTGGACGGATCATATTCACTGCTCGTTTTTGCAAAGGTATGGTATTAGCATGTTAGCATTAGCATCACTTAACACTGTTATTATTGTTACATAGCGTGAATGGGCAGAGCACGTGCGCAAGTACCGTCAATGTCCTGATTGGCTGTAATTGCATTCTGCCGTATGATTGGCTGGACACCCGCAAAATGCTACAGAAAAAATGTTATATATCTATTTCATGAGGTTTACATGTGCATGAGAAACACGTAGGTAACTAATGATCAAAAAATAAATGGGGAAAAATGTAAAGAACTAAAAGGCCTCGCGCTTTAAAATCGCGCAAGACCTCGTAGCGTTTCCCCGCCTTCGGCTTTGCGGAGCTTGAACTTCAAGGACCTTGTTTTTTTCCGTGTTTTACAAAAAGTGGCAGCTCCGTGCCCCTCCAAAGGTCGGGACGGGAGCCCCCCGACCGCGGAGGATATCTCCCAGACAAACCGAGGACGACGTAAAGGGCAAGGTCAGCACGGGTGGGCTGAGGCAGATGTCCTCGCTGCCATTGTCCAGACATTTTTTTTTTTTTTTTTTTAATTCTGCAGAACAGAGGGGAAAAAAAAAAAAAAAAAAAGGAACAGATTTTGTTCTTGATTTACAAAACAGAAGGCGGAATCACATCGGATAATTCTAACACCGGGGGATAACAAAGCCGGGGAATCAGGCTCTCCGAGGCGCAAACAGTCGAGACGGGGATCATTGATTTTGACACTTTCCCTATAGAATCGGCACTGACCTTTTCCGAAGCGGGAAAGTTATTCGTGTTGCTCCCGCGCCAAAAAAAAAAAAAATATGTTTGGTTTCTGATTTACGCCCTCGCGGAGTCACATTAGGAGAGGCCGACGGCGAGGAGCAAGTAGAGGATGCATATGAATTAGGGAAACACGGCGAGTTGCCTAAAGTGGCCTTTACTTTTATGAATCGTGCCTTCGCTGCTTATAAATCTGTGTCGGATTGATTTTTTTCATGTCTTCTAAATTGCGAGTGATTGTTCCGGAAAAAGGCGGTCAGCATTTTTGCCTCAAAGCAAGAAGGTTGGATTCCCAGGGGGGGGGTTGAATAAATGCTTGTTTGTCCATAAATGACGGTTGAATGAATGAATGAATGAGTGAATGATGAATTGTATGCTTATATGACATTTCAGAGTTGAAATCGGCTTTATTTCTCCACATGAACTGGACATACAGAGGAATAGAGATGTTTCTCACAATCCCATGGCGACATGAAATGAACCAAATAGTAATACCGTATTTTCACGACCATAAGGCGCAGCGCACTAAAAGGCACAGTCTAAGTTATGTGTGCCATTATTGTATTTAACCCATACATAAGGCGCGCCTGATTATAAGGCGCGGGTTTTCTATTCAATCCACACCCACACTTCCCCCTTTAACGTTCTCATGGTGTCCTCTATTACGTCCGCCTTGCAACAACAACACACACACAAGCATACAAGTCCGCGTATTTAAAAATAGAGCGGAAGCAAAACTGAATTTGGTATCACATTTTTTTACCGGTAATCGTCATCAATCCAACCCATGGAAGTCCTCCTCCTCGGTTTCTGATTTGAACAGCTGCGCTAAATCTCCATCCAACATGCCGGGTTCACTCTCTTCACTGTCAGAGTCGCTTTCAGTGCCGTGCGGCTCCTCGGAAATGATGCCGGCTTTTGCGAAAGCTGGAACAACAGTGTCAGCAGACACGTTAGCCCGAGCATCTACGATCCATTCACTGCCTTCCACTCTAAGTGAAACTGTGGAAACCAAGAAGACTTTTGGTACCCCGTTGTGCGTATTGCTACCGACTCAGTCAAAAGTGAGCGGCACCTCGTCCATGTTGGTGACGTGGCTGGATGTGTTTGTCGGCAATGTTTTCAGGGTTGCTAAAACAACGATGTTCTGTATAACACACATACCCGTTCTGTTATATACAATCCACGCCCACACTCCCTTTAACGTTCTCATGGTGTTCTCTGCTGCATCCGCCTTACAACAACAACACGCTCAGGACGCACTGCACTATAGGGCGCGCCGCACATTTTGAAGAAAATCTAAGACTTCTATGTGCGCCTTATAGTCGTGAAAATACGGTAATAGAGTGCAAATTAGCTGTAAAGCACACTGTTCCATGAAACAGTGAACATGAAACGACCGTATTTTTTGCAAAATAAGGCGCATTTGCATTTTCTTAAAAAATCAGCCGTGGGCCTTATAATCCGGTGACGCAGTGCGCCTTACGTTTGACAAATTGAAGTCGTACTTAAACATTCTGACAGACATTTCAGCGCAGTGTACCACATAAAATTGGTCGGAGGTCAGTAAGTGCAACAGGAATTCACACGTAAGGCGCGCTGGATTATAAGGCGCAGGGACGATTTTTGAGGATTTTTAAGTGCGCCTCATAGTGCGAAAAACACGGTAGATACATCACTTTGACTGGGACATTTTAAAAGTTGCTCACATGTTGAAAAAGTTTGTGCACCCAAGCGTGGATGCGGTTTTGTGATGGACGTGTGATTGGTCCAGGGTTAACCCCGCCTCTCACCCAGTGACAGCAGGGATGGGCTAAAGGCATTGCTTTATCATTTATCATGCTTATGGTGAAGTATAAGATCTATGGTGTAATGGTTTTTTTTTTGTTTTTTCTTTTGCATAGAGCGCGCGTGCACACAGGACAGAGCGGTAGATATGAAGTGCAGCGAACAAACCATGGGAAATATTTAAGAGGGATGATAAGACAGGCGATGAGAGACGGAGATATTGAGATTAATGAAAGTCGCCGGAAAGCTAAGATGAAGAAATAAGCATACGTAGCGCTTAGCTTCACTGCGACGACGAGGAAAGACCAGTGTGTTTGCTGCGAGTCGCAGTATCATGCTTCGAAAAGCTGTGCGTTGCAAAACTTGCTCATTGTAGCTATTAATCCTGACTTCCTCATTTCGTCAAAAAAAAAAAAAAAATCAGCACAATTTTTTATTTTTTTTATTTTTGTTATTTAAGGTAGTGTTCTATATTGTGCTCCTCTGTTAATGTCCTGATCAATTTGACTTTGTTTTATTATTATTATTCATTGATTTTATTTTTTTGTATCAATTGGTAAAAAAATGTTTATAGTTTAAATATATATAGTTTATGTTTTTTTTTTATTTCAGGCAAATTGATGCACTTAATTATTCTGTTACACACCAAAAAACATTGTCAGTAAAGTTATCCTTTGTCGCAAGTTGATCAATATTTCTTTTCCTTTAATGTTAATAAGGATAGAATGTACATGAAACAAATTTATAGAAATTTTATAAATATATTTTATAAATGTATTTATTTAGAGTTGCGACAGGGAGGGCGTTAAAGAAAATAATTGAGAAGCACTACACTAAAAAAAGAAGTGCGACCCTGAGTGTGAGCAAGGATGTGTATACAATGCATGAATGAATTATTTTGGGGAAAAGAAAGCGCAACAGCCGGTGTCTGCCATCTCCATCGCGTTAGAAACACCCTCAGCTTTTGTTCACTCAGAACAAAAACACAACCCGTCGCCCACGATCTCAGCGGTAGAATCGAAGGCCGGCGTCTCGAGGCCGCACTTCAGTCAGCCGACGTTTTATTTATTTTTTGTTTCCAAATCAAACGTCAAAATAAAATCAATATTTTTAATAGAAGAGACGCGCTGACTTCCCGGTGACCCTCCTGTCGCGAGGGCGAGGTCCGGCTTCGCCCGACGACCGACGCTCAAACGCTTGTTGTGTTTCCCCAGAATATATTTCTGCGTTTGTTTTTTGTTTTTTTTCGCCTGGATGTGACGAATGTGGCGAAATCCGTTACGGGATGAAAAGAGTCGCCCTCTTTTTGATGACGGGGTCACTCCAGTAAGCCTCGCAGATTTATGGAGTATTTTGTCATTCCAATTAACTTGACAAGCCATCTTTAAATTCATCTGGCCCGTAGAGCGCCGCCGCCGCCGCCGCCGCCCCTCTGATCTTTGTGCAATATTAATTGCTTCGGAGGAAACACGGCCCCCGATCGGCAGTGTGACTTTCAGCTCAAATGAGCCGGCTTATTTGGCGAGCGACGCGGGAGCCGGCGGGGAAGCCGTCTCCCCGCTTTCATGAAGAAACTCCCCGCCGCATCCACGTCCTTGTTCTCCGTCCGGCATCCCGTTTTAAACCCCGTTACCGTGGCGTTTCCCATCGCCGAGCAACAACAACAACAACCACCTAAATGGCCTGTTTATGATGTATCTGTTTCTTCAGTTTAATGAGCAGTCAGAAATTGGTCTGAATGAGAGGGTGAATGGTTGTATGTTGTTTGTATCTGCAGCTGTCGGCCAGTTCACGAGCCCAAACACACACACACACACACACACACACACACTTAAAGGGAAAGGGTGACAGGTCACCACTTATCTAGCGGTTTCATCATCTCGCGGTTTCAAAGCACTTTACACTGGATTCCAGTCACACTCACACACATGCCAACATCCTAGCTAACCTAGTGGGGGCCGCTAGGTTAGCGCCGCGGACTGCTAGGTTAGCGCCGGACCACGAGATACGAGGCGGCCAGACTTGGAACGCATGGGAGATGATATTAGATGTCGAGGCGCAGCAAGTGTTTCCATAATTTCCGGTCGATAAGCCGTGACTTTTTTCACGTAAACAACAATGCGGCTAATATTTGGACTTTTTTGGGTGGGGGACGCTAACGAGCTTCACACCGCTAAAACGTTCTCGCCAACCCGTGCACGGCGGCGTGTTTAACGGACACTGCAGGAGTGTTTTGGAGAGACGCTATCAAGCTGTGATATTTTTCCCAAAACCAGCTGATCCAGGCCAGGACGTGGCAGGGGGTCCCGGTTGGAAAAACCAAAATATTGACCGCAAACTTGCTCATCCTGAAGTTAGCATTTTACCTGCAAACCCTGAACCAGTGGAACCAGTGGAACCCCCTCCATGTTTTTCCATCCATCAGCCAATCAAACTATCTATTTATCTAAGTGTTCATCCATATATATAAGATAAGATAAGGTGATACTTTTCCTCAGAGGGGAAATTCGTTTGTCACAGCAGCGTAACAATAGCAATATCAATAAAAGGACAAAGACAATAACAAGGATAGGACCAGATAACAGAATGACAACAAGGTTAAAAAGAAACAGAATGAGAATGGAGTGATAACAACTATATATATATATATATATATATACACCGTCATTTCCGGACGATAAGCTGCGACTTTTTTCACGTAAACAACGATGCGGCTAATATTTGGACTTTTTTGGGTGGGGGACGCTAATGAGCTTCACGTCGCTAAAACGTTTATCCTCGTCACATCGGACCGATGAAATGACCGGGTGATTCTGAGTCCGTTCAACTCCGGCACCGAAGAAGACGACTTTGACGGTTTTAGTGCGCAGGAGGAAGCCCGAGATAGCGACCGGCTAGCGGGTGCGGCTTATAATGAGGCGCGCTCAATAGTCCGGAAATGACGGTAGTTTGTTATGTGAAGGGTAAACAAAGTAGATGAGGATGAGATCAGTGTGACGAGGTTTGCTCACGCCGTCGTACGTCATCGCCTCCTCTCGGGAGCGAAACTCAGGTCACCGAGCAGGATACGTGCACGCCCCGATCCGCTGAACCCTCTCCGGAGATGACGTGACATCAGCGTTCTGGACGGGGAAACTGTAAAACCACAGCAAATTGCGTTATTGCGAAGCAGCGCAAATAAACCAGATAAATCACAAGCGGCTGCAGCGGTCGCTGGAAATCCGGCGTGGAGAGCCTCACTCAGCCGTGATAGCTTTAATAACAAAACACACACACACACACACACAGACACAGTTGTTTTTGCATCATCTACTGTCTTCCCGCCCCGTCGTCCCACCAAATCACATAAATATTTTTTACATCCCGCCACTTTGACTGAAGACACTGCTGAGTGGAGCTCATTTTCCACTTGCAGGTATTTTAATTCTCTCCAGGGGCGGCTGGCGGGGAAAAGGGGTGGGTGGTGTAATGTCATATGCAAATGTAGTATTTTTTAAATTGACATTAGATGAATTGCATAAATTGCCTCCCCAACCTATGGCTTTTAAACGTCCCCTCAGATGCACAAGCGCAGGCCTGCAGTTGATGCTTGCCTGTGTGCAGCTTCCCTTTCTGGAGATACGCTCCGAATTCCTGGCATATTGTGAATTAATCGGATTCTTTTCCGCTAGGTTTAGCCTCGGGGACCCCCCCCCTCCAACCCCGTTTCACATCTGGACCAAAGCTGTTAACTAAAAATAGAGGCCCAGCCGTTAAGAGTCGGTGACACTCGGACGTCGGGAACCGATTTCTGCAGGGCGCCGTCGCTAGGGGCTAATTGATGCTAACGTCACGCGTGCAAACGGGTACGTCGGTTTCAAATTACCGTATTTTCCCGGAGTATAAGTCGCACCGGCTAAAAAAAAATGCATGATGGAGAAGAAAAGTTGGGTTTTTGTGGGGGATTTCTTTTATAAATCAGAGACCAAGAACAGACATTTCACCTAGAAAGGCAAGTGACAGTGTAACGTCCGAGCGGACGTGGCGATGATGACGATTTGCTGGTTAAACCTTATCTTTATTAAAAGAATTATAACAACTCTTATCCCAAAACAAATTCACAACCAGAAGGAAATCACAGACCTCTGGAGGTATAGCAATCTTTACATGTCATGAACTATTCCTCTTAAAAATTACATGACGAATTAATATCAAAGATGAATATTAAAAAAGAATCGATTAAATTATAATATTACATTCTTTCTTAGTTGTCTTTATGAAATGTTGATTGATTTTTAAATATAAATTTTTCAGCGGTGCAGGTGTTAGAGGAGTCAGAGGCCTAGAGCACTTTGGCATGAAAAATATGAAAAATAAGTCCCACCTGAGTAGAAGTCGTATTGCACACCAGTAATTCCTCCAGTAATAATATTATTAATAATAATACTTATAATAATTTCTCTAGACTGTTTAGTTTAGCCTGATCTTTGACATGGCTTTACTATACTGCACACCACCATTTAGTTTTAGTCTTATTTTTGGTTACAGTAGTAACCAGAGGCGTAAATGTAATTTATTACTCTTAGGTCAGGTCATAACAGCTATTATGCTGTTTTGCATTTTAATGTCTGTCCTGTCAAGTGCATGTGAAAGGAATTGATAATAAAAGCACAGGATCAGCCAAACCGGGAAAAAAGTGCGACTTATAGTTTGAAAAATAGTGGGTCATGCGCACTTCCCCCGTGTGTCCACTAGGGGACGGTGCAGAGTTCGGATAATAACAAACATGGCGGCGGCGGAGGAGCTGGAGGTGACGTACCGGACGTCTGCGGACGGAGAATTCTTCTCCCAGTTTTCACCGAACCCTTGCTGGCGTCTTCTTATCTGCTCCTTTTCGGTGTCCGAACTTTAGCAAACCGCGTAACGCTGACTTCCGGTGGTAAACGTAGGAAATCACGCCGTTGTCACGAGAAACCGGAGCGTTCGGTCCCGGAGGTTTTCAGCGTCACCAAGCAGGGACGATACCTCAAAACGGAAAGCGATTGCCATGACGACCTAGCTTCTCCTTCTTCTTCTTCTTCTTCTTCTTGAAGCGCCGGCAGAACCTCCGTTCTTTAGATTCTTCGCTCCAGCAGGAGATGGATTCTTTCTCATAGGTCAAACATCTCCTCCGGGGTTTTGACGTGCAGGTCAGCAGGGGAGGGAGGAGAAGGGGGTAGATTTAACCAAGCACTGATTAGAAAAGAGGACATTGAATGCAACGCAGGTGAAAACTGACCAGACACACACACACACACACACACACACGCTGCATATTCAAAACCCTTTTAAAACTCTTGCCTCTGCAAAACTCTTAAAGTTTATTTTACACACACACACATATATATATATATATATATTTTTTTTTTATCTCAAAGCCGCAGGCCAATTAATTTCCACATTCCATGAATATATATATTTTTTTACTCTTTTGCCCAACTAACCCATGTCAACACTCACTGCTAAATCATTGAGCATAAATTCATTTTAAATGTAAAATATCCATAACTGTTTTTCAATTTATTTCACTTTCGTGCTTTCGGAGGCCAGTTTTCACCTCGCCGATGAACCGGCCCCCGATATCAGTCGCGTATTTTGACCGAGTTTAGCGCACGTTCGGCAGCACGGCGTCACCCGTCCCCACGCCGTGTCGGTTTTCTACGACTACTATTTTTCTTTTCACGTTATCACACAGAACCGGGCGTCCAAAAAATGTGCACGTCGTCATCTGGCCGCGGGGGCGTCGCCACCGCCGCCGCCGCCGCCGCCGCAGCTTTCCCAGGATTCCCGGCACAGCGCGTTCTCTGTGGGCACGGCGTGAGCGCAGGAATGTCCCGCTGACCCTGAAACAACGCCGCGGCATAAAGGCAGCCATTGTTCTCGCCAACCCGTGCACGGCGGCGTGTTTAACGGACACTGCGGGAGTGTTTTGGAGAGACGCTATCAAGCTGTGATATTTTTCCCAAAACCGGCTGATCCAGGCCAGGACGTGGCAGGGGGTCCCGGTTGGAAAAATCAAAATATTGACCGCAAACTTGCTCATCCTGAAGTTAGCATTTTACCCGCAAACCCTGAACTCACCAGTGGAACCAGTGGAACCAGTGGAACCCCCTCCATGTTTTTCCATCCATCAGCCAATCAAACTATCTATTTATCCAAGTGTTCATCCATATATATAAGATAAGATAAGGTGATACTTTATTGTTCCTCAGAGGGGAAATTCGTTTGTCACAGCAGCGTAACAATAGCAATATCAATAAAAGGACAAAGACAATAACAAGGATAGGACCAGATAACAGAATGACAACAAGGTTAAAAAGAAACAGAATGAGAATGGAGTGATAACAACAATATATGTATATATATATATATATATATATGTATATACACCGTCATTTCCGGACGATAAGCCACGACTTTTTTCACGTAAACAACGATGCGGCTAGTATATGGACTTTTTTAGGGGGGGGCTAACGAGCTTCACGCGGCTAAAACATTTATCCTCGTCACATCGGACCGATGAAATGACCGGGAAACGGGAAATTCTGAGTCTGTTCAACTCTGACACCGAAGAAGACGAATGACGGTTTTAACGCGCAGGAGGAAGCCCGAGATAGCGATCGGCTAGCTGGTGCGGCTTATATTGAGGTGCGCTCAATAGTCCGTAGGGTATATATACACACACAAGATTAGGTGTTACTGGATGAAACACTTCTCGAAGCCCAATTCTGTCTTGTAGAGAAGCGATCTACAACAAACAACAACAAGCTACCGGCAGGCTAACACCCTAGACAGACGCTGTTTAGCTACGTTAGCCAACAGCAGCCGGAAGCATCATGGGGGTTTTCAAGCGGGCGCCTTCCTCCATCTGCATTTCGTCGAGAAGGCTTGACCGTCCCGGACCCCCCTCGCTACAGCTATTGCTCGAACGCGTTACTTACTGCAAATTTTAGGCTCCGGTCGCGAATGCCCGACTGAGTCGGTAGAGCGACAGATTCTGTAGCCATCTTAGCATACTTAGCTTTTTTGTGCTCTAGCGTGTGTCCTAAAAAATAGATCCTCTCCACCCCAGACCACAACAACATGTGTGGCCGTAGCCGTTCGCTCACTATATTTGCTAACTATACCGGCCCATTTTGCTTTTTTACCCCCCCCCCCAAACTACTGTCTTTGAATATTTTAATAAATATTTTCAATCAACATTGAATTTAGAAACTCCTTATCATTTCCTTTTGTCTAATGCTGTATGGATGATGACAAACAAAAAAATGTTGGTACATTTAAATGACTATTAATGATTTTAAAATGGAAATAAAATGCCAAAAAATTGCAATTCTCATTTTGTCCAATTTACATGACACCTAGTTGGTCCGCGCATGAAAATTAAATAAGAAATATGGCCCGCCAGCAAAAATAATTGCCAAGCCGTTGCCCTAAATGGTTTAACCTTTTCTCCCTTGCGTACAATTTGAAACTACAGAATCTATATATATACAAGTGGTCCTCACTTAACACACCGGTCTTATGTTCCAAGGGATCCGTCGTTAAGCGAAACACCGTTTCTACCGTTTTACCGTACACATATTGACCATTTGTGCTATTTTACCTTTCTTTCACTATAATGTTTATATTTGCATTAATATCGGCCAATCATAAGCGCGCACAATACGTATTTACTCACAACACCGCTGCTGCTTATTTTCATAGTATCACAAATCCCGTTGTAACTCCGAGTCGTCGTTAACCGAATACGTCTCTGTACGTGACCCCGTGATTGACAGCCGATCCCTCCGGTTTGAACCCGGTGATTGGTTGCGTCGGTCGATATTGATGATAGATCGTCGATCAGATCCATGATTGGAAATCATCGATTATCCCCCCGTCCTATTTACTTCTGCAGCGCGGAGATCGAAACCCGTGTAAAAGCGAGACTTCTCACCAAGCGGCCGCGGAAAAGTCCGACACGTCAAGTGATATCCACGTTTTTTTATTGATTATGCTGACTCAATTGGTGACTCAGCAGGATTGATATGGGGAACTTTAAGCCCCGCTTTTTTTTTTTTTCCCAGTTCTTTTTCTACATCCTCCTATCCTATTCATATTAATGAACAGAGATGTTGTTCCGTGTGTGTGTGTGTGTGTGTGTGTGTGTGTGTGTTTCTCTCTCTCGAGAAATACCGGATAATCCTCGCGGGACGTCAAAAAACAGCCTCGGTGTCTGATTTAGCCGTCACATCGAGGAAGCCGTCGCCTAAATGCTCTCGCGGCTCGTAAAAGTGAGGGCAGTCGCACGATAAAGATTTTCACTCCAAGACGAGATCGTTACCCCCCGCCAAGCACTCACACACACACACACACACTTACACACACACACACAACACAGGGTGAAGAAACTGAACCGAAGCGAGCGGTGCTGTTATTGAACACCTTTTTAAAATAAAGGTGCCGTATTGCCATCGGCGCCAGCGCTTCATTGGCTGATCAGGACTATGTTGTCTCTGTGCGCCGAAGTGAGGACACTAATTGAGCGTTGAGGGTTTTGCTTTGACACCTGATGCAATTAGATCGGCCCGTTCCCTTTCCCGCGCTCCCGCCGTCAGCGTGGAGTCGCCGACGTCTCCGGGCTATCGTTAGCTACGGCAGATGAAGAAACTGCAAAATGCGCTCTGGGTTTTATTTTTTTTTTGCCATCGAAATTCCTCCCGTCCGCGTCTCACCAATCGGAATTAAGGCTCGATAGCCCGACGCGATTGTACATTCAACTCGTCCGGCGTCCCGGAGGCATTTGGTCAATCATTCACGCGCAAGCGGCTAAACATCGGCGTGGACTCGCCGGCGAGCGTCGCCGCCTCCGAGAGCGACGGGCGCTCGCTTTCATTATGCGCCGGCAAATCAATATATTAATATTCATCGCCGAGAGACCTTTTTCGCCATTTCAAGGTGGAAAGGCAACCTTTGCGAGATGAGTCCCCCCATTAATTTCAAGGAGATAAACAGAATAACATTAAGTGGGAACTTTATTTTTATTTTTTTTTACCCCCGTGCTAATTCTTATTTTCAAAGTGCCGTTGTTTCCTCGCGCCTCGGAAAATCATTAAAATGCTGACAGGAAGTGAGAGGATCAATAGGAGCCGCGGGGGCGGCCCGACGCGCCGCTTTCTAATAATGCATCTTCAAGAGGGTTGTCGATGCGGCTGCTTCTGACAGGAAATGGGGTAGCGTGTACCTTTTTGTTGATTTGGTTGTTTAGCCGGAGTTACATAGCATGCAGATTCCACTTGGCAGAAACAGACCAATGAAATCGCCCGCGTCTCTGAGCCCAGTAGCTTTTATTTTTCTATTTTTTTTTCCTCCAGAACTCCCCGCTCCTCCCGCGAGCGTGCCCGCTCGAGTGTAAAATAGCCAAACAACAAACAGCAGAAGACATTTTCCTCCGAAGGAAGGAAGTGCAACGCCGCGACCGGGCGAGATTTATTAGCCCTGCCGTTGTAGCGACTCGGATTCTGTGTGTGTGTGTGTGTGTGTGTGTGTGTGTGCACTCATGCGGAGGTTTGGACGTTATCAATCGGAGCGGGAACGTCCTGCGGACGCTAGCCGAGGTCGCGCAGCCAGGAAATCGCAGCTTAAAGCCTCAGCGGCTACAAGCTACGAGCGCAGGCGGGCGCGCGCTAGGCCCAGTTAGCGCAATCTGAATGATCCGATCCCAAGTGATCATCCCTTTAGGCATCGTGGAGGCTTGTCACACACACACACACACACACACACTATCACAATCGCAACATACCTTCAGACTTATGTTCGCGTTTGCAGCGTGACGACGATGCTGAGCTATAATGACTGAAATCCTCTCCTTTGATTGGCTGATCAGCTGATATGGCTGGACGGCGTCCGTTATGTGTTTGCACACATGACTGAATCTTTAATGCGATTTTAAAAATATAGCGCCGTCCATCAATGGATCTGATCTGAAAAAAATAAGCGCAACACTAAAGTAATAATAACGAATGAAAAATTCTTATTAAATTCTTTTTTCTTTATAAAGTTGAATCACTATATTTATTTATTTCCTCCCCTTTATTTCCTATTTTTTAGTTCCCTTTATTTTTTCCAGCAGTATATATTCAGTGGTCCCTTAAGATAATAATTTGATTTGTTCCAAAAGTCGGTTCGTATGTTGATTTTTTTATTTTTTTTATTTTTCATATCTGAAATGAATTTTCCCCATTTAAAATAACAGAAAACAAATTAATTTGTTCCGACCAGTGATTATATTCGCGTGCGATATCGCTCACACCTGCACCACGTTCGTGCTTTGCTATTATTTCGTGCTTAATTTCTATAAAAAGCATCTTCTTTCCGATGATGATTATTAAAAAAATAAAATATAATATAAAGTGATAGTTGTTCTCCAAGGTGACAGCAGCGAGCAGCGCCGATTCAGAAGTTTCGGGAATTTGCTTGGAATTTCAAATTTTTATTTCCTCGCTCTAGTATTTGTATCATGATTTTTTTCATATTTCAAGAATCAAATACGCTTGAATTGTGCTTCGTATTTTAAAAGATTCGTATCTTAATGGTTATTGGTCGAGAGGCGGGGTTTCCCCCCTGGACCGGCCAATCACAGGGCTGCTTATAGTCAAAGTCAGCTTTGAGAAATTTCCCCACATTTATTCGAGAAAACGTTTCTCACTCTCTAACGGTGACGTGAGATTAACAAAATAATAATAATCATAATGAACATAATAAACATATGCCGGATAAGCGGCAGAAGATGGATGGATGGAAGATAAACATGTAAATAATAAAAATTCTGAATAAAATAATAATAAGAATAAACATTAACAGTAGAGCGCAAAATAAACAAACATTAACCTGGTACAAAGTGCACGCAGATACTATCTACCAACTCTGAGGTAAAAGGATAATAGCGATATATGTAACTGTAATTACTGTAATTTCCAGACTACTAGCCTCTACTTTTTTCACACACTTTGAACACTGTGGTTTAAAAAAACGACACGGCAAATTTATAGATTTTTTTTTTTTTTTGCGGCCGAGCAAGCTTCATGCTGACAAAACATTTAGTGCGGACAAAGTGTGTTTTAGGACAAAGCGGGAAAGAAATAGATGGATGGACTTTTCCTTGGAAAAATATTTCCAGTACACATTTGTGGATGTTATTGGCATGTATTTAAAGTTAAAAAATATGTTTGTGGTAATATCTCTTCTAAAAGTGCTGCCTATATATGTAGACATATATTCCTTTAGTTAATTGTAGCCATTGCGACTTGTATTCACGTGCGCTCAATAATCCAGAAATTACGGTATGTAATTATTGCATGTAATTTGAATTGAATTTGAATACAGAGAGTAGCAGAAAACATGCAACCATTCACTCAGACTTTTTTAATTTCCTCACCCTTCAGCCGCAGGGAATCTCAAAATCATAAACCTTAAAAAAAAAAATCCCACTCACTTACTGTAAATTGTTATAATTTATCTGTGTATATATTCATAACTGTGCAATATTTCATTCATAATAACCTCATATACAATATGTTTTCATACTCTTGTGCACTCCTGATCTTTCACTTTCTAGTCATCACTTGTTAATTAAGGCATTTTATAGTTAATTTGTATTTCTTATTCTCCCTTTTGTTTTTTGTTTTTTTTGTTTATTTGTTTTTTTTTCTCTCGTTACTCTGGCACAACAATTTCCTTCGGGATAAATAAAGTAGTTCTTATTCTTACAAAAAAAAAAAATCAGTTTCTCGTTCAAGGGTCATATGGAGACACGTGAATGTTCGCTCATTCATTTGCAAATCAAAAAAAAAAAAAATCCACTCGCTCATTCAGATAGAATAAACACATGCAACCATTCACTCTCCTGCGTGTTTTTGTATCGCGGGAGGAACCCGGAGGAACCCGGAGGAACCCCGCGCTCAGCGTTTGTTGCTGGTTCCTGCAGAAGAACCCCGGAGGAGCTCTTGATCCGCTTGATATTCAGACGTTGAAAAGCTGCAGCCGCTCAGAATGAGCCGCATTCGCCCTCCGTCCCTTCCATCGGGTAATGAAATTGCTTAGCGTCATTGCATCCTTTCAAGCATTACACTGCGCTCGCTCGTATGGATTTAATCCCGCTGGGGGGGGAGGAGGAGCCGCCAGTTTGAGTAGTAATCCATCGGCTCTTACATAAGATTTTTTTTTTTTTTTTTTTTTCCCAGCTGTTATAAATATCTAACGGGAAATTGATAAATAAATAGGATCGGGAAAATCATTTTTTTTATTGTTATTATTTTACATTTAGTATTTACCGGATTGTATTTAGTTTTGACCCGCTCTCTGTTCAAGGCAACTGCCAGCGTCAATTATAATTATTTTATTTTTTTTAAGCTTAAGTGTGCTAAAATTTCCAATTTGAATCCCGTCACCTGTATTGTTTTTTTCCAAAGTCGAGGCCACGTTTCCCTTCTCACTTATTAGGACTTAATTTTGAGGCGCTTCAGGTGGAATTGACTTTTGTTGGACATTGGAAAAAGGGGCTAATGATTCTTGCGTTGAAAGCGCCGCCGACGGTAGGGCTTATCCGCGACGGGGAACACGGAAGCCGGGGCGAGAGGAAATTACATTATCACGCTGGTTTATTGTTATTGGTGTTGATAATCTATCAACGCGGGGAATAATAAGCCGGCAGCGTGGAAGCTTAGGGTGTAGGATTAGAATGAATAAATACCACGGCGAGCCGGCGTCCTCCTCGCCGCTAATGGAGTGTCTCATGTAACTCAATTGCCTCGGTTTATCTCTCAGAAATGCCCTCTCGTCACCTTCCTCTTGATGGAGCGTCCTGCAGGGCTCGTCGGCGGTAAACATCTGCACCTGTAACGTCCGTGAAGAAGCGAGCAACCAATCACCCGCCTCCCGTCTCGCCGCAGCTAACTTCCAATCATCTTTGCTTCTTCCTACCCGGCAGTTCAGGTGGCAAACGTACGGCCCGTGGGCCGCTACCGGCCCGCCAGGGGGTCCAATCCGGCCCGTGGAATAAATCTACAATTTGAAAAAACACATGAAAATCATCAACTACTTTTTAAAAATACCAATGCGGTTCCTATATTGTTTGCTGTTTAGCAACATAGCACAACACGATGTGACTCAGAACTTACAGCGGATGGTAGCGACGCGGGTTCCGGGTCCGTAAGTAGCATTTTGTTATTGTTAGAAATGTACCTGCTTTTCCGTTCGGCCCCTAACGTCGGCCAGATGTCTAAAAAGAGAAAAGGCGGACACGGAGTGCAGGGTTTCCCAAGAAAAATGGACCACTTCTTGTTTGCTGGTGTAGCTTAATAAGAAACCTGCATGTTTGGTGTGGATGCAGCAAGTTTCGGTGCCACGATGAGACTCAAATACAACAAAATGGATGGAGAACTTAGAAGACAGAACTGAGGAATAGTGTTGTTGAAATTGCATGTAAAGATTTTTGTCATCTACTTGTTCTCCTTTCGGCTAAAACAAAGGAAAGAGTTGGACTTAGGGTCACTTCTAGGTAACTACCCTGTGATTGGACCGGTACTTCTGTTTTTCCGGCCTCCTTGACATCATGTTTGGCCGCATGTGGACCAAAATCAGTTTGACACCCCTTCTCATTATCCTTTGACCCAGATCTTCACCGTGTCCACGTCCGAACCTTCTCACGTGCCGTTTCCTCTGACGGACTCCGTCCTCTTCCCTTCCAACAAGAACCTCCACATCCTTGTCCCTGCTGCTCTTCCTCCTGTCTTCTCCTGACACATGAATCCACCTCTTGACCCAAACTACTTAAAAATGCTCCAACTTCTTCATCTCCACTCCCCAGAGCCTCAACCTTCCACTTGGGTTCCATGTGTTCTGCCTCTCCAGAGCATACCGCCACCTCACCGCGGTGTCATCTGCAAACATCACGATCCACGGAGACTCCATATTTAACCTCATCCGTCCATCACCATAGCAAACGAGTAGGGTGATGATTTATCGCGCGGAGATGAATGTCGGCGAAGATCCGACCTGCTGCACTCGCTCCGCGCGGGGGAACGAAAAAGCGCTCGCCTCGTTTGAATCGCGCGACGTGTCGCCGCGGTAACGGGACTAGTGCCGGGAAATTGGGCGAGTGTGAAAACGCTACTTCAGAGCGAAGAGGAGCTCTCTGTGCCGGTGACGGCTCGCGCTCAAGATATTTATGTCGTTTTTTTTTTTTTTCCCCCCCCTGCAGTCCAACAATAATTAAGTCCATAATTGTCAGACTCTGAAGACGCAATAACAACTCACAGTTTTCAACTCTGTAATTATGTTCCTGCACGCCAGAATCAAACACGACTGTTAATACTGTCTGCTCTGGGTTTCTCTAAAGACAGTTGTTGATTAATATATTCTGCACAATTACACCTTTATTTTCACTCTCTCTTTTTTTTTTTTTTGGGAACTTTCTACTCTGTCACTAACCTGCCATCGTTAAAAAAAACTTAATTAAACCGGTTCAATATTCAGTTTTTTTTTTTTTTAATTGTTTTTTGTTTTTTGTATCACAAAGTATTTGTTCCCTTGCTTGTTGTTTACACGGCGAAGCCATTGAAATGAAAATTGAAATGAAATGAAATTGTCCATACCGCTAATCCTGCAGCCGGAGCCTATCCCAGCTGTGATTGGACCAGAGGCGGGGTTCACCCTGGACCAATCACAAGGCCGCATACGGAGACAAACAACCATTCTGTCGTTCGCAAATCGCATTTTGGTTGGTTATTTACCTTTTATTCCCGACGTAATCAAACGTAATTTTCTCGCTTCCGGCGCAAAACGACAAACAAATCCATCATGCGCCGATTTTTGACGGCTAATCGGTCCAAGGCGCCTCCCGTGGGCCGGTTCTGGGAACCGACGCGATTGGGCGAAGCGTTCCACTCGACGCCTCTTTGGTCCTGGTGAGCGTAGCGGACCCGCTAGCGCCGCTATGTCGGGTAAAATAAATAAAACGGGGGGTTGGAGGGTCCGTGGGTGCTTTGTGTTGGGACGACGGTGCCGACGGGGGTCATTTTGGGACGTTGAAAATGTGCCTTGATTAATGGTTCATAACCCAAACTCCATCCGGAGACAGTGCGTGTTCAGGGAAGTGTCGCCGCGGAGCTGATAGTCCATCTGAGCTGACAGCCGCCAAATTAATGGCGGTATCATCGACGTATTATAGCGCCGAGCCATTAGTTTATCACTTACACTCGCCACGCAGAATAACACCTTAAATCAAACCGGAGAGCAATGTCACCTGTGACGCCGTCTCCCGCCGCCCTAGATGTCATCCGTCCTCCGCCGGCGAAAGCTCATCGACTGGAAATTCAGCGGCACCGTAATGGCACCTCTCCGAGACGCTCGCCCACCGGGGCCGAGCGGTAATTGGTGCAATATATCTCGGCCGTTTCCGCGGCGCGACGAGGAGACGGAGGCGCCAGGTGAGGCCCGATTCGGCGCCCGGGCCGCCGGCGAGGACGCCAGAAAGCGATGGACCTTCCCCTCCGCTTCTCTGATCGTCCCAGACGCTTTTCTTCTTCACGGCGAAGCGGGCGAACGCTAAATTAGAGGGTTTTGTGATGCCGAGTCGGCCCGTGTGACAACCTTTTTTTTTTTTGTTGTTGTTTATTTCAGATACAGAACGCGGACGACGTTTTGATAACTCCCTTGGAAAAATTCAGAAAGGAGCAAATTGGTGCAGCGAAGGTAAGAGATCGCCCACTCGCGCAATTAGCAATTTAACATCTTTGCATCTCCCTCCCAGGATGTGACAATTCTCAGCAAGACTGCTCTAAAATATGGATGTTGGTTTCAAAGTGTTACATCGCGAGGGTTTAAAATAGCGCCGGGCAGTGAAAACACAACGGGTATCGCTATGGTTAGCGTGGCGTCATAATTTATTCTCAAATACAATTATGTTATTGATCTCGATAAATTATCACGTTTGCGGGGTTTCACACTTGATACGTGTTACTTTATGCGTCTAAGAGGCACATTCGTGCAACAACTCGCGCTCACCTTCGCCTGCAGCGATCAAAGCGCGTTGGCTCCGTCGCCGCGACATGGTTTGAACCCCGTCTCGCCCCGCCGGTGACGGTCACATCCATCATGTTTTACCGGACGTCTCTGTTTTGAAGCATCCGAGCGCTGTAAAGTCGTCATTCGGCTCATTGGTTTCGTGCCAGCGCTTCCTTCTCCGTCCCCCCTCCCGTTTCCAGTTTGGTTGTGTTTATGAAACGGTCTCTAAAAAGAAAAAAACGCGGGCCCACGTCCACTCCCACTGCCTCTTATGCCGTCCGCTCCCCACCGCCGCCGCCGCCGCCGCCTCCCTCCCTAATGGCTCTTTCCTCCCACGGCCTGTCCGCTGCTAAACATTAGCCCGAAGTAGAGGGAGATAAAGAGGCCGGGTAACTTTTCCACTCTTCCGAGAATCCGCGGAGAAGTCCGACCCTCCCCATGTCTGGGAGGTGGACAAATGGTGGAGCCCTGTCCTTATTTGGGAATGCTGTGAGTAATCCCGCGGCGGACTCCCGAGGATCGACTCTTGCCCCCGCGCACCCCTCCGCCGCCGCCGCCGCCAAGTGATTTAGCCCGCGGGACGCCGGCGCTAACTTGTCACAAGAGATGAAATGTTTCTTTCGGGCGGCGCAGATGTGAAGCTGTGGGTTTCCCCCCGCTAACGGCTCAGCCGGTAGCGCTGGCGCACCTGTCAATCACAGGGTTTGCCGGTTCGAATCCACCAAATCCCTGCGTGCCCGAGCGTCTTCGCGCCGGACGCACGTTCACCCCGTCGACGTCGGTGTGTGAAAGAGTTTAAATGGTGTGTGTTTGTGTTTGAATTATTCTATTAGGCTTCGGGCTCATGAAGCGGTCTCCAGTTACAGATACATAATAGAAAGCGGTTGGTTTAATTTATTCATTCATTGTTTATCCAGCTGATCCCGGACTCAGAGGTCACAGGGGTGCTGGAGCCCAGCTGGGATTGGCTGACAAGCCAAGGGGTTCACCCCAGCCAATCACAGGGCAGCAAACACAGACAGACAGCCAATCAGATGCAACATATAGAGACATTTTACCTCTCGTTCGCGTGTCTATAGAGATTTGCAACCGTTCAGCCGCTCGTTCACGCTTCTTCTGGACCGTCTTGCTGTTGGATGGAAGCGCTAACCGCTGTGCATCCCGGTTATAGCTAGTTAGTTGTTTATGATGTCATGCCTTCTAACTGGGAATCACGCAGCTCTCCGCCAGCTTTATTTTCCACGTTGGCGGGGAAAGTTAGGAGGTTTGTTAACTTCTCGTGACCTTAAACGTGAACATCATAACATGCTTTTGTGTTGTTTGCGATTGTTTTTTTTTTTTTTTTCTTCACTAGACTTGGCTGATGAATTTTTTCAGCTACCCCACCATCACCAGATAATTAACTGGAATGAAGATATCCCAGAATAAGCTGCTGACAGGCCTCACAATCCTTCCACTGCTTTTTTTTTTTCCCCCCACCGCGGGTGACATTTAAAAAAAAAAATTCCTCCCCAAGTGCTCTTTAGGTTTGCTTTAAGACGCCGATTCAAAAGAAATTGTCAAAAATCTGTCTCTTTTTTTTTACTTCCCATTTTACGGCAGGTTAGAAGTGAGACTCTTGCGTGACGAAACAAAATGAAGCTGTCAGCGGGGGGGATTTGTAAAGCAGTCAGCTTCGCTGCTCGTGGTAAATCTGGACAGCTGGCGTTTTCCGCACACGTGATTTCAGTTTCCTCCGTGTGTTTATCCCCAACACCGCCGCCGCCGTGCAAATTGTGTGCAAACTCTTAAAGCGGGCTCATATGGGCGGCGTGGCGGCGGGCCGCGCTGCCCGTCTCACCGCAAATTGTGTTTTTAATCCTATTTCTTTATCAATTTATCGTCAACGAGGTGATGAGTTTGGATCCTGCAGCCCTCGGTGGCTAACCTGTTCTCCGGCTCACTTTCACCTAATCGTGCTTCTGTATTTTATCTAAATTTGTACTTTAAACCTACTGTGTGTGTGTGTGGGGGGTGGGGGGGTCACGCGCATGTGCCCACCCACGCTTTGCTAGGCCGTACATCAGAACCCGCTCTCCTGCAGCGTAGCAACGGTGTTACTTCACAACATTCTCGCGGCACATTTTGCTGTTGCTGTTGTTTTGATTGAGTGACCCCTAGTGGCCAACATGTGTAATTACATGTGCTATCACTCCCATTGACATAGATAGATAGATAGATAGATAGATAGATAGATAGATAGATAGATAGATAGAAGGAGGGAGGGAAAGATAGACAGACAGATAGATAGACAGAATGATGGATGGATAGATAGACCGATGAACAGATAGATAGATAGATAGATAGATAGATAGATAGATGGCAGAAGAATGATGGATAGATAGATAGATAGATAGATAGATAGATAGATAGATAGATAGATAGATAGATAGATAGATAGATAGGTGGATGGCAGAAGAATGATGGATGGACGGACGGCCGGATGGACAGATAGATAGATAGATAGAATGATGGATGGATGGATGGATAGATAGATAGAAGGATGTAGGGAAAGATAGACAGACAGATAGACAGAATGATGGATGGATAGATAGACCGATGAATGAATAGATAGATAGATAGATAGATAGATAGATAGATAGATAGATAGATAGATAGATAGATAGATAGATAGATAGATAGATAGATAGATAGATGGCGGATGGATGGATAGATAGATAGATAGATAGATAGATAGATAGAATGATGGATGGATGGATGGATGGATGGATGGATGGATGGATGGATGGATGGAAAGACCGATGAATGAATGAATGGATAGATGGATGGATAGATAGATATACAGACAGACAGAATGAATAGATAGATAGATAGATAGATAGATAGATAGATAGATAGATAGATAGATAGATAGATAGATAGATAGATAGATAGATAGATAGATAGATGCATCTTACTCAAAGTTGTTATTAGAAAAACAAAAGGAGGAGGGGAAATAAGCAGCTTGATGCAAATGAAGTGAAAGTTCTCCATTACTGATGAGTTTCCTCCTCCACGTCCGTCCGCAAACATCGGAAACATATAGTTATTACTCCTCCACCTCCGATCGGAGACCTCGGCGCTGTCCGAGTCGGGCTCCGGGCGCCGGCAGAGATCTTCTCCAACAGATAAATAGCGCCGTCTCCCAAACCTCCGAACGTTGTCTATATTTAGATGTCAAGGTCGGCTTTAAAAAGTAAAAGTCCTCCCCACAGCCTGAGGACACGGGACAGCCCCACGCTTACAGCCTGACGCATCCCACTGGAGGAACTTTTTTGAAGTTCTTGCAACTTTTTCAAGGAAAAAGTAATAAATAAATATAAATATACCTAGAAGTAACAAAAGTCCAAATTTTTCTTTTTTTTTTTTAGTGTAAAGGAGGTAAACAGGTCAATTAAGAAAAAGTCTTTAATGTAGTGAACTGTTCCTCTGAAAAATACATAATTAATATTGAAAATGAATAAAAAAAGAATTGATGAAAATACACCCTAAAAATGTTGTTGAGTTAAAAGAGAAAATTTGTCGCTATAATTTTAATTTAATACTGTACTAATATTACTAATAATACTAATATTTAATTTCATTATTTTCAAATTCATTAGGATAGATTGTTAGCATCAATTAAGAGGAGGTATAATGTTTACAATGCTAATGGTGGCTATTCTGGTTATCAAATCAATCTTTTTAATTTTGCCGTTTTGCTATTGTTTTTGTGTTTTTTGTAGAAATAAGATGTTTTTTCAACAAAAAATAATTTTGTTTTCAAGTTAAAAGAGAAAATTTGCCACCAGAATTTATTAGAAAATTGATTGTTAGCAAATGTTAAGAGGAGATACAATGATTACAAGGCTAATGGTGGCTTTTCTGGTTATTAAATCAATCTTTTAAATTTTGCCCGTTGTTTTTTTTTTTTTCTTTTTTTTTTTTGCTCCTGTTTTTGTGGTTTTCATAGAAATAAGACATTATTTCGACAAAGTATAATTTTGTTTTCAAGTAAAAGAGAAAATTTGCCACCAGAATTTATTAGAGAATTGATTTTTAGCATGCGTTAAGTGGAGGTTTACTTTTTACAAGGCTAATGGTGGCTTTTCTGGTTATTAAATCAATCTTTTAAATTTTGCCCGTTGTTTTTTTTTTTTCTTTTTTTTTTTGCTCCTGTTTTTGTGGTTTTCATAGAAATAAGACATTTTTTCGACAAAGTATAATTTTGTTTTCAAGTAAAAGAGAAAATTTGCCACCAGAATTTATTAGAGAATTGATTTTTAGCATGTGTTAAGAGGAGGTTTACTTTTTACAAGGCTAATGATGGCTGTTCTGGTCATTAAATCAATCTTTTTAATTTGGGCTGTTTTTTTTTTTTTTTTTTGCTCCTTTTTTTGTGATTTATATCGCAATAAGATGTGTTTTCATTAAAAAAAAATGTTTTCAAATTTTGAACCATTGCAAAGTTACTTTTTAAATTTTTCCTTGCCCCGTTTTTTTTTTTTTTTGAAACCCACTTTACAAACCCCCCAGATGCATGTGAGACAAAAACGCTAATACAAAGATTTGATTTCCGGCGGGGGGCCACAAAATATTGTTCGGAGGGCCGCGAGTCTGAGACCCCTGAAATAGAGACGGAAGATCACAAGACAAACAGGAATAAATAGGCAACAGCAACAACAACAGGGATAATAATGGACAACATTATTTTTAAAAATTGCTGGTTGCATGTTTTTTCGTGACAGTGGAAGGAGCCAACGAGAACTGAAACGAACGAAAAAAGTCCGAGATCTTCTGTCCTGCTACGCGGCAGAGGGTTTTTTTCCGGGTGTTGCAGAAGAACATCAACATTTTGGCCGGAATAAATCCGAAGTTAGCTAACGGCTAACATAGTTCTTCACATCTCAAGGCAGTGCGGGGAGAAGATAAAAACCTTGCAACTCCTCTTGTAATCTGAATTCTTGTAAAATCTTCTCGTCGTGGCAACCTGACTTCAATTTCTCTTAAATTCAGATCCGTTTACCACGATAAAGAAGAGTTTGAGAAGAATTCACCCGGATGACTGAAAACCGCTATTCCCACAATGCGCTCGTCTCTCCGTGTCGTCGTCTTCCCCTTCTTCTTCACGGCGGTTTGTTTTTTTAATCGTGGAAAGCTAAAAATGTTCCCCTGGAGGAGGCTGCTTCCTGGAACCAACTTCAAGCTGTTTTTTTTTTTTTTTTTTTTGAGCTTTTCTGTCGCTATGGGGACGGCATAGCAAGAAAGTCCGATAGCAGCGGTCGCCTGGGTTTGCTTGTCTTCCTCCCAGTCAGCATGGTCATACATGTAGTCTCCAACGTTCAGCTGCTTGGGTTCTGTCCAGGTTCTCCGTCTTCCCCCACAACCAGTTAGCAGGTTCACACACACACACACACACACAGTGATCCAAAATCAGGGGTGTCAAACTCATTTTCCCCGAGGGCTACGTTAGCATAATGGTTGCCCTCAAAGGGCCGCATGTAGAAATGTGACCTAATGTAAAATAAATGTAGCGGCGTGTCTCTTGGGCCAGCTGTGTTGCTAGGTTTCCTTCTCCGCGATGGTGTTTCTTGATAAACTGACGTTTTTAAACGTCTGCATCTGGTCCTGGACACACCTGCTCACAGACCTTCAGCATGCGCCGCTTCAAAAAGGCACCATCTGCATCAGATTTTGAAGCTCGGGCGATTTCTTCAACCACGTTAAAGCTAGCTTTCACCGCTGATGTGTTTTTGCACGCGGCTTTCATGAACACATTCTGCTGCCGTCATAGTTCAGCTTTTTATTCTTGGACTATTTGTTGTTTTTCTGTAAAGCTATCTTTAGCATACTTAGCTCTTAGCCGACGTAGATGATACATAACACAATAGACATTCTGTCGTCTCTGCTTGAAGCGCATTCATGTATTGGCTTTCCCGTTTTTCTCGAAACAGCCTTCCATCTGCATCAGCTTTTCTCTCCCATGACATTTAAGGATCATTTGTATTTCTCATTTGTATTTCTCAATTCCACTGGATACACTGCGATCTAACGGCCGTCACTTCGCGGGTAACGTGATCGGCATGAATTATGGGAAATGTAGTTTATGGTCAATGCACGCTTTTGACTTCTTTATTTTAAGACAGTCAGACATTTTCAGACGTTCTCGCGGGCCACATAAAATGACGTGGCGAGCCACATTTGGCCTGTTAGCAGTTAGCGGCTAGCATCCATTGGATGAGACCGTCACAGTGCAGAGCGTGGGAGCGAGGCTCAGCGGAAAGGAAGGAACCCCCTCCCTTCGAGCTAATTAAAAGCTTCCCCTCTGCGGCTAAAATGCCGAGTCCGACGAAGGCGTCATCCGCTCGTTGCCAATTGAATGAGGCGTTGAGGACCTGAACGCATCGTGGGAGATGGAGATGAACGACGGAGCTCCTTTGGAACCCAGGGGGCTGCTCGTGGAAACGTAGCTGTCAACGCCGTGGTTCTGAGGACGGCCGGGGACGAAGATAAGGCTCCCACCGAGGGGGAAACCTGATATGTACCAAGCCGCCGACGCGAACCTGACCTATATTTCCTGACGTAAACCCCCCCTAAGCGCCTTCTCCTCATTATTTGCTCGGATAATATTTGCCGTAAAACATCTCCCGGTGGACGACACGCCGGATGAAGGCCGGGAGATGGGTTTGCGGGTACGAGCGCACAACCGGCGCGAGTAACATTCCTGCAGAATAAGAACTACCGTATTTTCCAGACTATAAGCGGCTACTTTTTACCGGCTAATTTGTGGATTTTTTCGGGGGCTTCATAACACCATTGCGTCGGATCAATTAAATTTCTAGACCGTTCGATTCCAACACTGAAAAAGACGGTTTTAACGTGTGGGAGGAAAACGAAGTTAGCGATCAGCTAACAGCTAGAGAAAATGTTTTTCTGCAACATCTTTGTGTGTAAATATGTTACAACGTGGACACCTGCAGCTTATATTTGTACAAATATCAGACTTTTTAATTCCTCTCCCTTCAGCCGCACGGAATCTCAAAATCTTCGCACTTCAGACACTTTATAGCCTTGACTTGTTTGTTTATAGTTTTATTTGTATTTCTTATTCTCCCCCCTTTTTTATACTGTTTATACAATTTCCTACTATTATCTATCATACTTATGTTTTACTTGAAACCCTGGCACAACAATTTCCTTCGGGATAAATAAAGTTGTTCTTATTCTTGTTTAGCCGATGCGGCTAATATTCAGGTGCGCTAAGTTGTCCGGAAATTACGGTATTCCGTGTATTTTTGGGGGTTGAATGAAGGACTCGGGTTCTGCTGCTGCTGACAGCGTGCGGCGGCGCCGCGCCGCTCAGCGCCCCGCGGCAGTTGTCAAAGACGCCATCGAGACGGGATTTGAGTCACCGGCTTGAAGTTGAAACCGTAGAGGTCGGTCTCGCTGCCAGGACAGGCTCCCGGTGATGCACGCCGCGGCATGGTTAAAACCTTTACACACACACACACACACACACACACAAGGGATTCGCTACGTCCACGTGCTCGACACGGGGACAGCTCCGCCGCCGCCGCCGCCTGGCATCAAAGTGACCCGCCGCCTCGCCACGTCTCCGACCCGTGCTTCATTTGTCTGACTTTAACGGGGGCTCGTTCATCCGGAGCGCCGCGCTCCCCCTCTCGTGTCGCCGCTCCGAGGATTCATTTCAAAACGGACGCTGTGAAAATGTTCTGCATGCGACGCCGGCGATGTTTGCGGCGGCTGGACGGAATCGGGGGCAGAAATCTTTGTCGGTCTTTCTGTGTGTGTGTGTGTGTGTGTGTGTGTGTGTGTGACATCAATTTTTTTTTTTTTTCCCTCCCTTCTATGTACACACATAGGGCACATTCAACCTCCCCTGCCACTTACATCTGTTACCATGGCGACAGGAGTCTCAGAAACAGCGGCCTTGAGGCTCGTTAGGGCCGGTGTCAAAACCGAGAGCTCGGCCGGCGTCCAGACAT
The DNA here is from genome assembly GCF_037954325.1 of Fistularia commersonii. Taxonomy (NCBI): domain Eukaryota; kingdom Metazoa; phylum Chordata; class Actinopteri; order Syngnathiformes; family Fistulariidae; genus Fistularia; species Fistularia commersonii. Next base: position 2,100,480 of record NC_141301.1, read on the forward strand.
TCCTCGCGTCGTCTCTACCGCGTCCTATTTTCCTCCACGATCATATAAAGCTGGAGAATGTTCATTTACGCCAATGACGTGTTATAAATCCGTATTATTATATATTCATTAATTCATTATCAATACCGTAATGGGTTTGCTGGAGCCGATCCCCGCTGTCATTGTCATTTGCCTTCACCCTGGATTCGTCTCATGTAGAGACACGCAACCCCACATTCACGCTTTAGGGTCACTGGTGATTATATTTATATATATCATGTCATTTTGCTGTCTATTTTTATCCTTGTTGTCTTCATCCTTTTAATTAATTCAAGGATTTTTATTGTCGTTACACAGAGTGCAATTCAATTTTGACAAAGCAGCTCTCGGGTTCAGTCCAAGAAAAAAAAAAAAAAAAAAAAATTATATATATATGAAATGAATGTAAACAATGAGAAGAGTAAATAGATAAATATGTGGGAAGAAAAAGTAAAAACTGTGGAAAAAAAAAGGTTTAATGTGAGGTTCAAGTGCCCAGGGTTGTCTCCTTTATTTACATTTAAATTCATATTGTTATTGTGGTGCTGCTGTGACAAAGATTAGTAAAGTATTATATAATCTTATCTTACATATGATAAATTGCAAAAAAAAAAAAAAAAAAACAACTCTTGGAAACAGGAATTCCAAATACCACCGAGATGCCGCGCCGCGTCTTTACAGCTTCAACCTACTTCGATGCTAAGCTAACATATGGCAGCCGGCATCAAAGCGGCGTAAACACGCAGAACGCTTAGAAGTTCCACCGTGCAACTGCATCCAAATATATCTCCTCTCGACGCCTCACTTATTCACGACGGCGAACAAAGCGAGGAAATCCCTCAAGTGCAAAAGTACGCCGATTTCATTCATTCCCGGCCAGCTATTCGAAAAAGCAGAAACGTGCACGTGCCAGGTTGGCGTCCTCCTCAAACTGCCGCCACCTTGGCCTTCGAAGCCTTTTCACCCGCTTATCAATTCTCCCGGAGCGTCGGTCTTTTGGGCGATTTGCTTCAGGATGGTCCAACGCCGTTCTGAGTCGCCCCCCTTAGGCTAGTGTTAGCTTCCCAGGAAGTGCAGAGGAGGGGATTTTAGGACTTCTATTTTATTTATTTATCTTCTTACCGCTCTCTTACTCACGGTCAGCAGTGCCGGGAGATTCCGGGTGTGACCGCGGGACCCGGCGAAACCTAAACCTCGTAATTTAATGTGATCTCCGTCGTCGCAGTGCTTTTCGGAGCCTGCGTGAGCGTATAACCCCCCCCCCCCCCCCCCCCGGGTTAGCTTCGGTGGCGCGCTCACAAAATAATGTCACCTCGAATGCGTTCGCTGTGGCAGACAGGCAGCTCCCTATTTTTTTTTATTTTTTTTTATTATCTAACCAAATAAATAAATTAAAAAAAAAAAAAAAAAGTAAAGCTCCCAGTCCGTGGGTTATCATATTTAATCATATGTAGGAAAACACATCGGGGTCCCGCACCTGTTTTCACTCCCGCCGCTGCCGGAAAAAGAGAAAAATCAATCCCGCCAGACGTGACAAGACAGATGGAAATAAGATGCCATGACAAGAAATTATCTATTGATTTTCTTCTTCTTTTTTTTTTTTTCTCGCAGTGTAACGCTCATGTGGGAGTTTCACCTCCTTTGGCGCGTCAGGTCATTTCAGTAGCCCGCAGATTAGACTCGCTAAATTTCAGGGCCATGAGAACCAAAACAAACAAGCGGGGATCCGGTTTCAGTGACCGTTTCCTCACTCCCTTTTTTTTTTTTTTTTTTCTTCCTCCCGGGCGTCCGGAGGCTCGACGGCTCCTCTTTGGGCGAGACGTCCGATCTGTCAGCGCATATGCTTTAGATGAGTATCTGCCATGAAAAGCCCATTTCCTGTTCCCGTCCTCGAACCCCCCCCGATCCCCTCGGGGACTCTTCGGTTTGTGGGGGCGGCTGGTAAACGTCAGCGCTCGACTTGCCTCCGGAACAACGTCGGGGAAAACAGACGGCCCCCGTATGTGGCGGGGCCAAATCCATTAAGCCCGTTATAATTTACGTTGGAACTGAACCTCCTCCCCCCCCCTCGCCGTTCTCAGAAGCCCTATCGATAACGCCGCGGTCCTCGCCGACCACGACGCCCGCCGCCGTGATTACAAAGTCGTACGACAATTTTACAACCCGTGATAATCTTCTGACATTCATCCCTGGCGACGTGCGGCGGCGGCGAGCGGGACGCGACGGTGTAGCTAGAGCCCCACCTAGTGGCGGCCGGATCGCACTCTCACACACACATTTTTCGATGTCCGTACAAAGCGCACATATTTTTACGTATATTAGCCGCGACGGATTGTAAGATTGTGATCAAACGAAACAGAAAAGTCATCGATGGCTTCCTTCATCCTCCTCCCGGGCGTTTTCTTCTTCAGGGTCGGAATTGAAGAGCTAGAAAAATCTCCCGTCACACACCTGTGTGTATGTGTGTGTGTGTGTGTGTGTCAATTGCAATGTCGCTTTCATCTGGAGGTTAAGTTACCTCCGAGTTCTTCTCTTTACGCAGCCTTTCGAAACCTTTTCCGCGCTGTTTGGATCCGATGGCGGACCTCAGAAAAAGGATGCTCTTCGTTCCTGCGAATGATTTCTCGCCGCTTTGAATGCACGATACATACCGATGTCGAGTGGCTGCAAAAATGCAATTGTTGAAAAATACCGCGAGAAAACGCGCGTCTTCTTCTTTGCGTCGAGCTTTTGCAGCTGTTGTTTTTTGCACTTTCTGCTCGAGCGCCCCCTGATGGCCGGCAGCAAAGAAAAATCATAGATTAGCGTCTTATAGTCCGGAAAATACGCTAGACGACAACACACACGTTTATCCGTCTTTCTGTTTTGTTTTGTTGTTTTAAGGAAGGGAAGAAAAAGTTCGACAAGGAAACAGAGAAGTATTACTCCACCCTGGAGAGGCACCTCAACCTGTCGTCCAAGAAGAAGGAGGCGTATCTGCAGGAGGTGAGACTCCGTCCTCTCCGGTTTCCCTCCGTCCAGGATTCGCCGTCATTCGCCCGTTTGCTGGTCCGCAGGCCGATGCGCAGATAGACAAGGAGAGGCAGCTCTTCTACGACGCGTCCCTGGAGTACGTTTTCAAAATCCAGGAGGTTCAGGAGAAGAAGAAGTTCGAGTTCGTCGAGCCGGTGAGTCGGTTTTTGATCGAAAAACTAGAAAGCGGGAGGACGAGTCTTCGTTTTTTTTAAATCACGTCGACCTCGAGGTCTGCGTGCCGAATGTGACCCGCGAGAACGGCTTAAAAGGTCTGATCGTCTTTAAATAAACGTTTAAAGACAATTTGTTGGCCAGAAACTACATTTCCCACAATTCATGATGCTCATGATGCCTGCAAAGTGACGGCTTCCCGCCATTATATCGCAGTTTATCCACTTTTATGCCATTTTCAACAACACAAATGATCCCTAAAATGTCCAGGAAGAGAAAAGGTGATGCAGATGGAAGGCTGTTTCAAGAAGGCGAATACAACTTTGTGCTTCAAGGAGAAAAAAATTGTATGTTTTGTGTTATGAGATCAATCTACGTTGGCGTTTTGACGCCAAACACGGAGCTAAGTATAGTAGCCTTCTAGAAAACAAACAAATTATCCAAGAATTAAAAGCCAAAACGTTCCATATGCATTTGCATAGATTTTAAATGTGGAATTTTTGCTTTCGGATACATTCGCCTATTTCACATCAAGTATTAGTTACATTTATTGTCCAATACATTTAGTTACCGTCACATGTGGACCTTTGCGGGCAACCGTTATGCTAATGTGGCCCTCGGTGAAAATAAGTTTGAGAGCCCTGCATTAAATCTTCATCTCCAATCCGTTCAGAGGGGGACCCGGCGCGTTAAAATTAGATAAAGGGGATTGTTGTCAAACAGAAAGGCGTCAGGTGAAAAACAGAAAGTGCAAATCAAAGTCTCCGCTAAAAAAGTTAGCATGTTTAGCGGAGAACTTCCCGGGAAGCGTTGAGTTCTCCGCGTTTTCAAGGCGCAGGAACGTGAGATGTGAGCAGAGTGGGTGTTTTAAAAGCCTCCTCATCCTCCTCTTTGTTTATAAGTCCTGGACACTCCTAGAAAGCAGGCTAACAATGGAAATCGTCAGGGAGATCCTGATCCTAAAAGCACGGCCACGTATAGAAACGTCCACCCGTTCAACTAAAACTCGCTAGTTTTGTCACGCGCTTTGAACGCTGCAGCAACGATGAATTTCCGGATGTTTTTGGGCCGACGAGCTTCACGGCATCACATCAGACCGATGAAATTAGGGTGAAATTGTGAAGCCGTTCAGTTCCGGCGCCGAAGAAGACGACTTTAATGGTTTTCGTGGGCAGGAGGAAGACCAGCTGGAGTCGGAGATGAAAAACATTAGCTCTTTCATTCAAGATTCAAAGCGTTTATTGTCACATGTACAGTGTAGAAGCGTGTTTCCTTCTACAGTGAGATTCCTACTTTGCTTTCTGCTGTGCATTTTGGATCTGTGCTGATTCACAAGTCACATTCTGGAGCCTTGCAGCCATTCAGCCTGTCATTCACACATCATCTAGAGACATAAAATACATTTACTCTTTCATTCACATCATATAAAGACACATCACTATTCACCCATTCATTCACACCTCATTTAGACCAGTCACTCTTTGGTTCATGTCATATAGAGACATACAACCAGTCACTCATTCATGTTATTCACCTGTCATTTAGACGTAAAATACAGTCATCCTGTCATTCAATCGTCATTTAGAGACGTAAAAACATTCACCCTGTCATTTAGAGACATAAAAAACATTTACCCTGTCATTCACTTGTCATTTAGAGACGTAAAAAACATTCACCCTGTCATTCATATGTCACTTAAAGATGTAAAAAACATTCACCCTGTCATTCATGTGTCATTTAAAAAGTCAATCACATGTTGTACAGAGATGTACAACCATTCACCCTGTCATTCACCTGTCATTTAGACATAAAATACAGTCATCCTGTCATTCAATCGTCATTTAGAGACGTAAAAACATTCACCCTGTCATTTAGAGACGTAAAAAAACATTCACCCTGTCATTCACTTGTCATTTAGAGAGGTAAAAAACATTCCCCCTGTCATTCATGTGTCATTTAAAAAGTCAATCACATGTTGTAAAGAGATGTACAACCATTCACCCTGTCATTCACACGTCAATTTCAGATGTAAAAAACATTCACTCGTTCATTCAATCTTCATTTAGAAACGTAAAAAAATTTCACCCCGTCATTCACGTGTCATTTAGAGACATATAAAACATTCACCCTGTCATTCACACCTAATTCAGACCAGTCACTCTTTGGTTCATGTCATATAGAGACATACAACCAGTCACTCATTCGTGTCATTCCCCTGTCATTGAGACGTAAAATACAGTCATCCTGTCATTCAGTCGTCATTTAGAGACATAAAAAGCATTCACCCTGTCATTCACATGTCATTTAGAGACGTAAAAAAACATCCACCCTGTCATTCACTTGTCATTTAGAGACGTAAAAAACTTTCACCCTGTCATTCAATCATCATTTAGAGATATAAAAACATTCACCCTGTCATTCACGTGTCATTTAGAGATGTAAAAACATTCACCCTGTCATTCACGTGTCATTTAGAGATGTAAAAATATTCACCCTGTCATTCACACCTAATTTAGACCAGTCAATCTTTGGTTCATGTCATATAGAGACACACAACCAGTCACTCATTCATGTCATTCATGTGTCATTTAGACGTAAAAAACAGTAATTCCGTCATTCACGTGTCATCTAGAGATGTAAAAAAACTCACCCGGTTAATCACATTACATTTAGAGACGTAAAAACATTCCCCCTGTCATTCACACGTCATTTAGAGACATAAAAACATTCACCCTGTCATTCACACGTCATTTAGAGACATAAAAACATTCACCCTGTCATTCATGTGTTATCTAGAGATGTAAAAACACTCACCCGGTTAATCACATTTCACTTAGTGGTGTAAAAAACATTCACCCTGTCATTCATGTGTCATTTAAAAAGTCAATCGCATGTTGTATAGAGATGTATAACCATTCACCCTGTCATTCACACGTCAATTTCAGATGTAAAAAACATTCACTCTTTCATTCAATCGTCATTTAGAGACGTATAAAACATTCACCCTGTCATTCACATGTTATTTAGAGACATAAAAAACATTCAATCACATGTTGTATAGAGAAGTACAACCATTCACCCTGTCATTCACACGTCAATTTCAGATGTAAAAAAACATTCACTCTTTCATTCAATCGTCATATAGAGATATAAAAACATTCACCCTGTCATTCAATCATCATTAAGAGACGTCAAAAACATTCACCCTGTCATTCACATGTTGTTTAGAGACATAAGAAACATTCAATCACATGTTGTATAGAGAAGTACAACCATTCACCCTGTCATTCACACATCAATTTCCGATGTAAAAAACATTCACTCTTGCATTCATGTAACAATATGACTAATCATTTGCCTCTTGTTCAAATGTCAAATAGAGACACGCAACGATTCACCCTCGCATTCACGTACCGTATGGCGCCTTGCAGCCACTCAGCCCACGTAAAAAACATTCACTCTTTCATTCATTCACGCCTCACACAGAAACATCCAACCACTCACACATCAGGACAGTCGATGGTGAACCCGGTGCACGTTTTCGGACGGACCGGGACCTTCTCGCTGCGAGGAGGAGGCTCTCCCATATTTTAAACCTGAATTTTAAATGATTTTAAAATCCCTTCTCCAGACAACTGTTGCGGTTTGTTTGAAATCCAATCATGGTTAGTCAATATTGTCGGAATCCTCCGGCCAGTGGAACTCAGCGGCGGCTCGGCGCTCACGCTCTGGAAGCAAAGCACCACTCACACACACACACACACACACACACGCCATGTTGTTTCCATCCTGTAAATAACGCGGCGTATGTCGGCCAGCTCCTGGCTTTCCTGCAGGGCTTGTTCACCTTCTACCACGAGGGCTACGAGTTGGCCCACGAGTTCGAGCCGTACAAGCAGCAGCTACAGTTCAACCTGCAGAACGTGAGTACGGATCCCGCGTTTTATCAATACACAATGTTTTTTTTTTATCTCCCGCCGAAAGCCGTGTGAATAAATGAGGTTTTATGGCGCGAGGAGAATCGATACATCCGGCGTCGGGTTGCAGCTGGTTTATTTTTTGTTTTGTTACTGTTTTTTTTTTTTTTTTTTTTTTCTCTCGGTGATTTAAAGGCTGTGTGTCAAAAAAGAAAAGTTAAGAGTTGAGGGTAAATCTATAGCGGCCGCCTCCCGCCGACACAACCTCGCCGCTTGAAGCCTTGAGGGGCCGAATTTCTCCCTGACCCAGAATGTCAGGCGGCGTTGCCCTGGAAATTTCCGCTCCCGTAACCTTCTCGCCGCCGCCTCCGATGCAGGCGGCGCCTCTAATGAACGCGAGGCGGCCTCGGCTTCTCCGGGGCGGAGGTCACAAGGCGGCCCTCGATCCGCTGTGTGTGTGTTAAGTGTGTGTGCGACTGCAGACAGGAGGATTCCAGAGTCTTAAAAAGTGGGATTTCTTTTGAGACATTCCTCCGGTTTGTTCCTCAGGAACCGAGCGTCTGGCTTTCCGTGGGTTTTGCCAGCAGGTCGATAGATCTTCCCTCCGGGAATCATGAATTTTTAATTTTTTTTTTTTTTAACTCTTCCCTCCGTAGACGCGGAACAACTTCGTGAGCACCAAGCAGGAAGTGGAGAAGCTGATGAGGAGGATCAGGTCAGCGGACCAGGACTACAAACCCCCGGGCCAGTGGACGATGGAAGGCTTCCTGTACATCCAGGAGAAACGTACGTTGTTTTTATTTTGTTATTTTCCCCGACGGCCGCGAGGAGCGCACCGGGATTTTCCGCATCCATCACCATAAACGTGTCAGAAGTTCTCCTTGGCATCTGCAGAGGGGATCCTCTCATGAAGAGCTCATAATTCATCCTGTTTACCACTTCACTTTGATATCCGCTCATCCGAGAAAGCGCGGGGCTGGTGGGGGAGCAAAGCGAGATATATTTTCCGAAGCGATAAATAATCAGCTTTTTCATGAATCACGACTTAATTGCAAATTGATTTCAGAAGTTTTTTTTTTTTTTTTTTCTTCTTCATCTTCCGGCTCATCTCCGTTCTTCACGCGTCCAAGGTCCGCTGGGATGCACGTGGACGCGCCACTACTGCACCTACGAGAAGGGGAGCAAGACCTTCACCATGAGCAACACTGAAAACAAGTCGCAGGCCAAGCAGGTTGTTTGGTTTACTCCAGCTTGGTGTGATCTAGAGGTCGACGGATTAACCGCGAGGCGCGGGGGTTTTGGCGCGGGAAGCAACAGCTCGTTCGCTGCGGGCGGAAAATCAAACAAAAACCAAATCGGTGAATTGGAGTGGGAGTGGAATGTCTCTGGCCGTGGATGCGGTCGGCGGAGCGGATCCGCTTCCATTACCGGCGGCTGTATGTTCATCAGTCAGGTTTTTATTTCGATTGCAAATTGAAACCCGCTTGTCTGATGACACTTAATAAGTTATACTTTATTAATCCCTTGCGGGGGCAATGGTTAGCGCTACGGCCTCACAGGACCCTGGTTCGATCTTCTCTACGTGGGTTTCCTCCGGGTTCTCCTGTTTCCGCCCGCAGTCCGAAGACATGCAGCAGGTTAATTGGCAAAAAAACTGCTCCGAATGAACGAGCGAAAGTCTGTTCGTGAGAAAGAAATTCCTTCTCCGCAGGTAGGAGTTCGGTGTCTTGCTCGACAAAACTCGGGCCCGGTAGGAGGAGCCGGGAATTAACGTCTATTGCAAATCGCAACTCATTTTTTCTGATGCAGCTTTATAATTTATATTTTATTAATCCCTTGCGAGGGCGGCACGGTGGCGCTTCGACCTCGCAGGACTCTGTCCCAGGAATGTTCGCTTCCAAGGACGGTCGCTTTCCACCACGAGCGAGCGACATGAAATGAAAACGCCTATCCGGAGAGAAGAGTGCGATAGCGCTATGCTAGTAGTACCAGTAGAGCTAACAGTTGCATGCTAATAGCCGACACGATGCAGTGAAAGCTTTGATATTCATAAAAAGAAGTAATGGAGGACGCCTGGCGAGATGCTGCCGGAGATAAAGCCAACCACCTCAGGAAACTCCCTAGCGAGAGAAGATTCGAGGTCGCTATCGTGAATTTATGAGTCAGCAGTCGAGGTACGGCAGCGTAACTGGGGGCTAGCCTTGCGCTAACTATAAGCTTTCTCAAAAAGAAATCTCATTACCGTTCCAGACAACCATAATGTTTTCTTAATGTGCTTATTCATATCCTAGAATGGCCTTGTCCTGAACCAGCCGGAGATGTTCAAGCTCAAATCCTGCATTCGGAGGAAAACGGACTCCATCGACAAGCGTTTCTGCTTCGACGTGGAAGTGGTGGAGAGGTCTGTGGCTGCGCTCGTCGTCCACCTTGGAGAATAAAAAAAAGATAAAGGCGCTTCTGCCCATCGCTAGTGCTTTTTCAGGCCCTGCGTTCCAATCAGGATATATATTGATTAGGCCCGGGACTTTAACACGTTCATTTCTGTCGATTGATTACAGAGAAAAATAAGGCGCAAAGAAAATTGACGTATTTTAAACACAAATTAATTTGAGAAGGTTTCTCTGCGTTTAAGCTTCAACGGGGCACAGAGGACACTACTAGCATGGTGGACAATGGAGATTTTAATGTATGAAATTAAAGAGAATATGCTAGAATTTGTGTTTCACACCCTTCGTTTGCACCTCAACTCATAGCATGTTGGAGCTAGCAGCGATGTTTATTTTGCTGCGGAAGATAGCGGCGTCGCTAGTTAGCAACCTCAGGTCAAATAAAGCAAAAACTAAAAGTCCACATTGGACAAATCTACAATTTGATCAAGGCTTAACAGGAACAGATATGTTTATATTCAAGACCAACCAAATATTTAAGATCAACTTCCTGTTTACAGTTTCGGGATTGCAACATTGAAAAATTGGGCTAACCAGGAAGTAAGGGGTGTCCCAGGGTGTCACCGGCCGCTCTGGGTATCACAAAACCAGATATTCAAGGTGCAATTGTTGTTATTCTCAACACCTTAGCCCTCTGTCAAAAACAGAAAAGAATCCGCACAACCTGCCGACGAAAATCGCCTTCTAAAGAAACACGTTTTTAAAACAGGGAACGAACCCGAACCCATGTTGTCGTGAAAGTACGTCCATGTTGGATGTTTCCCCGCTTCTTGTTTGTGTCCGGCATGCCTCCCATCACTTCCCCTTCCTTCTCCATCTCCATCTCCATCTCCAATTCCCACGTGTGTGTTTTCAGCAACATCCATTGTAACAACTACTTCCTCAACCCATCTCGTCCCCCCCCCCTTGTGTTCTCGTCCATGTAGAAATGACATCTGTCGTGGAACGCTTTTCAGACCACTTCGGTTTTTCTATAAAGTCCGGTATGTGAACTGACCCCCCCACCAACCCCCCAAACCCCAAAACCCCCTCATCCTCTGGATGCAGCTGCATGTTCTGCATGCTCACGGCTGATCTGAGCACTCACATCCAATCCTCTTAGCGAAACAAAATCCACGTGGGTTAAATGGAACAGAACGCGTCACGGTACTTTTGATGCCATTCTGGGAATCAATCATTTCGGGCCTTTTTTTTTTTTTTTTTAATCCGGGGAAACACTGATTGCTTTAGCAAAGAATGAGATCGAAACCCCCCCCCGGCAGACTGTCCACTGATCGGCAGTGTCTAAAAGGATTGATTTGATTGACGGCGACACGATATCGGCTCATTATTAGCACGGCCGGTCGGTGTCGGCTCATCAGCGCGTAGCGTCGCCGCGCTCCGGGCGAGCCCTGGGCGGCTGTTGGCGGCGGCAATTTATTTACAGGGCGGCTCATTTATCACAAATGACGATTCCCCCCGAGGTGGCGTCCTGATATCAAGGACAGCGCGGGGCGCCGGGGCACCGGCCGGCTTCAAGCTCACCCATTCATCCTCGTTATTCCCAACACGCTGTTAAACCCGCAGACCGGCCAGAATCAGGTCAACCGTCTACGGACCTCATTTTTTGAAGGGTCAGTTCACCCAAATCACACGCTTCTGCAGTAGGTGCCCAGATCTTGTGATATCTGTCTCTATTTACTTTCGGCGGAGAAACGTCGAGCGAGTCCCCTTCCCCTCCCCCCACGTGCGCTCGGTACGCCCGAGTAACAAGGTCACCGTTTCTGGAAAGGGACGTTGACGATGACTCTATTAGATGTAATTTTCCGATCAAGCACCCGGAATCGAATCACTGGAATCCAGATTGAATTACCTCTGAGGCTTTGACCAACGGAGACAGGTATCTCAAAACCCGGGCGGATGACTTCACGGTCGAATGCATGGACGGATTCCGCCGGAGGTAGAAGCGATCTGGTTGAAACGACCCTTTCTGCAGCTCTACGTCGCCTCTGCGCTTTTTACTAACCGCCCTGCCGGCCGGGGGGGGGGGGGGGGGGGGGGTTTATCCTCAATCGCCAGAGCGGCCTGCGGTCCGAAACGCAGAAAAATCGCCGTTCGTCTCAATCGAGCCGCCTAGCGCGCCATCTGGTAACATATAAGCCGCCGTATCTGCTTCGCCGCGGCGCTACGGACGAGCGAAGCCGCACGTTGGGGTGCAAAAACAAACACCGAGCGGCGTCACGCACACGTAGGATTTAATCGGGAAGAGAACGCGGAGCACCGGGGCCGACCCAGGGCGCCGTTTTCAAGTCGAGCGTTCGCGCAGGAGCTATTTTGGTCACACTGCTCCTTTTATAGTGGTCTCAGGCAGTGTAAACACGGTCTGTCCGGGGGCCCCGAGGCAATGAGATCAGACTGAGACCAGCTTTTCTCTGAAAACTTTCCAGGCACGGCGTCATGACACTCCAGGCGCTATCGGAGTCCAACAGAAGATTGTGGCTGGAGGCCATGGACGGCAAGGAGCCGGTGAGGAACTCTGCCCGTTTCTCTTTCAAACACACTCGCGCAGAAGGAAAGAAGAAGAAAAAAAAAAAAAACAGAAATGGGGGGGGGCTGGCTGGCTCCGCCGTTCGCCAGGATGTTTGTTGGACGACGGAGAAGCAGCAGAAACCCAAGTATTTGTCACCAGCGCCCTCTCCTGGCGAGCCGGGGTCGCCCTCATGTCGGTGTTTATTTGTGCAACGAGGCCACGTCCCCGCAGTCCTGCTGTTCTCAAGCTGAACTTGTCGACTTGAGAAGGACGCGAGGTGTTATAACGCGACACGGCTCTCTTTTAACACTTTCTAAATTCCAAAAAAAACGTGTGTGTTGGCGTCGCCTGACGAGCCTTTCCTTCCACGCCGTCTAGATCTACAACCTGCCCAGCGTGCTGAGCAAAAAGGAAGAGAGTAAGTGCGTCTGTTATTACTTTTTAAAACTTTTTTTTTCTCCTTACGGCTTTTCGGCGGCGCGTCAAACGTGCCGTTTTGTCGGCTTCCCCTGTTCATTAACGCAATTAGTTCCCATCCCGGTATAGCTGACGCGGCAGAGAATGATGGTATTAGTCGCAGCAGAAGCATAAGGGAGGGCTTATTATTCCTGCATGATGTGTTGTTAACCCGGACGCCCATTGATGTGTCGACCCCATTCCCGCGTCCCATCCCAGCGTTCCTTAATGAGGCGGGCTTCAACTTCGTGAGGAAATGCATCGACCTGGTGGAGACGAGAGGTGAGACACTTAAATCGCGCCGCTTTCATCCGACAAATGGCTTAAACGCAGCGCGGGTGTGATTCTGAATAATAACCTCCTTCATTCATTCGCGCGTAAAAACGCCGGCGTAATGTTTTTTTTTTTTTTTTTTAATCCTGATTGCGGCGCAGGTATAACCACGATGGGGCTCTACAGGATCGGAGGGGTCAACTCCAAAGTGCAAAAGCTGATGACTACGGTCTTCTGTGAGTAACCCCTCGCATCCGAATTCGCCGCTCCCGGTAGTTTTCTCGACGCTGTGCGAAATGATCAAACCATCGAGCGGCAGAACCTCGGCAGATTGGTTTTCTCTTGAGCTGGAGCCCGTCATGTGACTTTTGCAGCACGGGGGAAGAGGTCCCCCCGGTGGCGGGAGGGCGTAACTGCAGCTCCTCATGCCGCTTTTGCCGCTGTTTACCGGGTAACCCTTAGCGCCTTGTAAATATTTAATGAGGAGCAAACGTCTCGGTTGCATATTCAGGTCCTCCTTTAAGCAACGTCTGCGTCTCTCAGCGCGTCCGCCCTCGCGGGAAAAACAACCGTTCGTTAACGGCAAGTGAAGTGATGCAAATGTGAAATGTGGTTTTGGTAGCGTCCAAGGCGCCCGCGGATATGGACCTGGACCCGGAGACGTGGGACAACAAAACCATCACCAGCGGCCTGAAGAATTATCTCAGGTCAGCCTGCCCCGCCAGCTGTGTGTCCTTAGCTGTCAGGAATCATCATTACCTCTGTAATGCCTCTTTGTAACCCCCGCCTCCCCGGTGTTAGTCATGCATTCGGCACTGCCAGCAACTGACAAAGGAAGGTGACTACGTTTATTAAGAGAAGACTTCTGTCACTCGGGACAAAAAGCGACAAGGTTCTTTCTCTCTGTTGTTGTTCACCAGGTGTCTCTCAGAGCCTCTGATGACCTTCAAGCTCCACAAAGATTTCATCCTGGCTGTCAGTGAGTCAACTCAAACGCTTACTAGCAGGAGAACAGCTTATTTTACCAGAGGCTGTTTTTTTCCCCCTTTTTTGTCTTTTCTATCAATACACATGAACGATACTCGCGATTTGCTTTCGTCTTATTTAAAACACACACACAGGTAGTACGAAGAATCCTAATAGAGAGAGATGCCCGCCGGGGGAGGGAGGTTGAGAAAGCGTACAAAACTCTGTGTTTTGATCAAATATGTTTCGCTAAAAGCTTTATAAGGTGAACCGATATGCATTTCCGCAAAGCGCGGTGAATTCTTCATCCTATAGTCGTCCAGAGGAAGTGAATTTACAGGCTTAGTACTCGGATTAGGTGTGGGACTCGATTTAAAAAAAAAAAAAAAAAATCAAATTAATTAGAGACTTTTATTAATTAATTAATCCAAATTAATCTGAGTTCGACATATTGTGGCGGGCTTGGGTTTAGCAAAATAACAATCGGAGTCCAGGACAACTCGCTCCCTGGATTATGCTCTTTAGAGGATGGTTTTTAATTCGATGAACGGGTTCGTGTTACACATCAAGCACAACATTGTACAGCTATTCAACAATGGAGTTCTGTAACGCAGAACCACGAGAGGCTCCCAACAGCCGTCGTCGCTCGTAAAGGATTCTGGGTTTCGCGTGGGTCAGTCTCCCCAACACACGCTACAATATGATACCAGAAAAAGAAAATTTAGGTTTGCTTGAGGGTTGAATCAACATACCAACATGTGCACTCATACAAAGTTAGCTTCAACTTCATGCAGCACCGAACTCGTGCTGCAAAAAGTTAGCATTGACAACCTACGTGCTCATACATTTAGCGTTACCAATCTGCACACTCGTACAAAGTAAGCACACTGACCTGCATGCTGTGCAAAGATAGCATTATTAACATGTGCACTCATACAAAGTTAGCTTCACCCACGTGCATGATGTACAAAGTTAACATCACTGATCTGCGTGCTATACAAAGTTAGCATTGACGACCTGCATGCTCATACATTTAACTTAACCAGTCTGGACACTCATACAAATTTAGCATTACCAACATGTGCACTCATACAAAGTTAGCTTCACGTACCTACATGTTCTACAAATTTAGCATTACCAAAATGGGCACTCATACAAAGTTAGCTTCATTGACCTATGTGCTATAAGAAGTTAGCAATACCAACATGTGTGCTCACACAAAGTTAGCTTCACCCACGTGCATGATGTACAAAGTTAACATCACTGACCTGCGTGCTGTGCAAAGTTAGCATTGACGACCTGCATGCTCATACATTTTACTTAACCAATCTGTACACTCATAGAAATTTAGCATTACCAACATGTGCACTCATACAAAGTTAGCTTCACGTACCTACATGTTATACAAATTTAGCATTACCAAAATGTGCACTCATACAAAGTTAGCTTAATTGACCTATGTGCTATAAAAAGTTAGCAATACCAACATGTGTGCTCAAACAAAGTTAGCTTCACCTACCTACATGTTATAAAAAGTTAGCATTACCAACATGTGCTCACACAAAGTTAGCTTCCCCCACCTACGTGTTACACAATGTTAGCATTACTAACATGCGTGCTCGTACAAAGTTAGCTTCACCTACACGCATGATGTGCAAAGTTAATATTACTGCCCTGGGTCCTAGCTCCAACATCTTTTGTTTGATGCACAAATTCCTTCCCTTGTAAAGTCCCAAGATCAGCATTTTTGTTTCCATTTCCATCTGGAAATTTCTTATCCAAATAGCCCTTCAACCAGCATCGCCTCATCTGTGTGGTGAGAATAAAAATATATGAATTTTCTCAATGCATTGTTATTTCTGTATTTTATTCATGGAAATTGCCGCGGTAAAGTCCCAGCCCTAATTCAGACACTTTGATTTTTAGCATTTGTGAGAACATGAAATCGAGGTTTCCTTTTTTTTATTGAATTATTTTATTGTCACCTTCAAATGAATATCCCGTGACTTCAGATTTCAGTAAACCGACACGTTTCTTGTGTCATTGTTTTTTCCGCCCGCTTGTTTCCTCCCCCTCAGAGTCGGATGATCAGAATTACAGGGTGTGTGCGGTCCACGCTTTGGTTCACAAGCTGCCCGAGAAGAACAAGGAAATGCTGGAGCTGCTAATAAATCACCTTGTCACGTACGTGTTCGGTAATTAATCAGCCTCAGAGCGGCTGTACAAAAAAAAAAAAAAAAAGCAGGAGAAGAAGAAGAAGAAGAAGCCTGGTTTGTCCTCTTTTGGCAGAGTTTCCATCCAAAGTGAGCTGAACCTGATGTCGGTTTCCAACCTGGGCGTCATATTTGGGCCCACCCTGATGCGGTCGCAGGAGGAGACGGTTGCGGCCATGATGAACATCAAGTTCCAGAACATCGTGGTGGAGATACTGATCGAGAACTTCACCAAAGTGAGTCCCTCGTGTTTCCGTTGAATCGCGTCTGAGCGACCCTTTCTGGATGGGAGTCCTTACTGAAAGTGGCCTTTTTGGGGCTTCGCTTTGGCACATCGCCGGGGAATGAATCAGCTGTTCCTGCTGACGTGCAGTGTTGCAATGTGCGACGAAGAGACACTGAACATGGACTCCGGAATGTTTGGTGATATGTTTGGAGACAGATAAGGTATTTACTGTAAACACAGATATGGAGAAACCGCAAGACAACGGGTAGCTTCCATGTTGTTCCCCTTGAAGTCCGCTCCTGGTAGCAAGAAGTATGACTTCACGATGCCCTGGTAGTCGTCACTCGTCTAGACGTCACTGTGCGAGTCGTTGATGCTCCCGCCCTGCGTCTCCAGGTCTTCCATCAACCCCCGGACCCCAATGTCCCGCTCCCGCAACCCCAGAGCCGGCCCGGGTCCCGCAGGAACAGGGCCATTTGTCTGTCCGGAGGGGCCAGGAAGGTTCGCAGCATCTACACCCCGACGCTTTGCCTAGCCGACCCAGAAAGTGAGTATCGAATCGGAGAATATCGCCGCTCTGTTGGCGTCTAGTAGCAGCCCATCTGCTTGCATACCATGTACTCGTAGGAGTTTTTAAGTATTGCATTTTTCACACTATAAGGCGCGCTTAGAATCCTTACATTTTCTCAAAAATCAGCCATGCGCCTTATAATCCAGTGCGCCTTGTATATGAATTCTTGTTGCACTCAACCAATTTTATGTGGTACACGGCGCTCAAACATCTGTCAAAATGTTTTAGTGCGACTTTGGTAAATGACGAAGCCACTCCGCTTGATTGTTTGTCGGACCGTTCCCACCTGAAAGTTGGTCCTTTGTTAAATATCGCTGTCAGACGGCTTTAGATAACTACTTATATAGTGCTGGAATGCAACGTTGTTCCAGAGAACAGTACATAGTACGCTGACCTTCGCCACTTTTTGTAATAGCGGTACATACTGTGCTGCAACATAATATTACTGTACATTTGTGTGCATGAGGACCCCCAAAAATGGCTCCTGTTCAGAGACGTGCCTACAAAGCGGAATTTAAACTCAAGGCTATCAGTCACGCGGTAGCTCATGTAAATAAAGCAGCCGCGAAAGAATTCAACGTTAATGAATCAACGGTACGGAAGGAGAGGAAGCAAACAGAAGAACTGCGCCACTTAAAGAAGACCAGACAGAGGGAACAAAGTGAGATGGACAAAATTCAACAGTGAACGAGTATATGAGTTGAATAAAGTTCGACTTAACTGTTTCGTTTCCCTTTATATACCGTATGTTTTAACACGCGCCTTATAACACGGTGCAAATGGTCTGCAAAATATGGTATTCGATAAATCGAGAGGCAAAATGGGGCGGCGCAGTCGCCAGTTCTTCCGGCACACAGCAAGAAGGTCCCACCTTCACCCCGTGAACGGCTGGATGTCACTAAATATCACGTGAATGACGTCTTAGCGAGAGGGCGAACGGTCCAATGTGTCCAAACGTGACCCTTGACTTCCCGCCTCTCGCCCGCCTCTCGCCCGCCGCCGTCTGCGTTAGGCTACGTCCTCCCCGCTGGATGCACGGAAAGCAAAATAAGAGGCCGATCCGCAACCACTCGGCAGATTTTAATGAGGGCTTTGTGTGCCTCCTTCTGATCCCTGCATAGGCGACACTTTCAGCAGCAGTCCCAGCAGCACCCCCATGGGCAGCATAGAGTCTCTGTCCTCGCACTCGTCCGAGCAGAACGCCTCCTCCAAGGCGGCCTCGTCCGTCCAGGCGAAGAGCGCCGAGCCGGATCTCCGCCGGACGCCGTCGCGGCTCTCCAACGGTCCCCCCGGGGAAGCGTGCCTCAGCAGCCCGGAGTCCAGCTCCAGGGAGGACGCCGGCCGCACCGACGGGGAGTCGGAAGACGCCCTCAGCCTCTCGTCGGCCAGCACGGCGCCCAGGCCGTCCCCGGCGCCCCGAAAAGCCCCGCACCGCCACATCAACCTCAGGCCGCCGCTGAACCGCTCCTCGGCGCCATCCCTGAAATCACTGCATCTTTCTGAAGGTGCGCTCAATTCCATTTAAAAAAAAAAAAAAAAAAAATCATCTCGGCTCGTCTCTTATTGATTTATCGTTTCTAACCCGCCGCGCTCGATAAGAGAGAAACGCCGTCCAAAAACAAAAAAAAAAAAAAAAAAAAAAAAACCCGACTTGCTTTTATCGCTGTGACTTATTCCCGCGGAAGTTAAAAGCAGGCGCGTTATTCTGAGTAGATCAATTCTGAGCATGGACTTTCAGTGATGTTCTGCGTTCGCCCACGTCCAGGACACCGACCCTGCTCCGGATCCGTCCAGAGCCTGTCCACACTGGAGACCAAAGACCGCCCGGACCTGCCGCCGAAGCACCTGCTGCGCCGCAGGCCGGACCAGACCTCGGCCGGCAACGGCTACCAGAGGCCCGGCTCGGTGTAAGATCCGCCTAGCGACGAGATGAATCCGTGGCTGGTCGTAACTGCGGAATCCAGAACCGGAAAACGCTCGATCGGTGACGTTTTTCGCAGATAAAGAAAATTCCGGACGGGTTATTTGACAATGGCGGGAGCCGTGTGCGACAGCCGGCTCATTTATTTATACGAGGCATAAGAACAATAGGTCAGCGACGTTTTCTGTCTCCCTGTCTCTGCCTCTCTCCCCCCTCTGAGTCATCGGCCTCCCTCTGTTTATGAGCATTTAGGAGATTTATGTCCTCTCGGCACCGGTGGGAGAGCTGGCTTTAATTATGCTCTGCCTGCTCTCGGGTTGATGTGACCCAGCAGCAGACTGCACTCCTTCTCCCGGCGCAAAATAGATCGTTCGGCTTGTCACGGCCGCCAAAACCGGTCGCTCGCTTTCCCCAGAAGCGCCCTTGTGTAGCAACTCTTGAGGAAGGGGTTACGTGTCGCCCTATATATTTTTAAACATATATATAAGTTATCATTCAATTCACCTCGCCGGACCTGAGTCCGCCCAGCGGAAGGAAACCTCCCGCTTGGTGTCGTCATGCCTTTTTCGCCTGGTTGTAAACAATAAAGAATGCTGGCGGGCCCCGAGTGAAAGTGTTCGCATTTTTGGAAATCCGAAATGTCAGGCGGCTTCCTCCCCGGCCGGTCCGTCTGCGCCGCTCTACCGGGACGCGACCGTTTCGTGGTTTTAATCGTTGGATCCAAATTCCCGGTTCTTCCAGGGTTGCCGCCAGAGCGCTCCTGTTTGAGAACGCCTCCTCCCAGCAGACCGCTCCCATCGGAAGGTACCGCCAACCCCGTTCGCCCTCCCGGCCCGACCCAATTAATCCCCGCTGGTGATCTCCGCTGACCCGACGTGACCTCGCTTGTTTTTTCATTGCAGGGACGCAAAGGCCATGTACTCCTGTGAGGCGGAGCACAGCCACGAGCTCAGCTTTCCCCAAGGGGCGCTCTTCTCCGACGGTGAGCGGCGCCGACGGGAGGGGTTAAAACAGATCCGAGAGACACGGTTCCGCTTTTTTTTTTTTTTTAAAGAGTTAACGCGCGCCGTCGGGTGCCGGCGACGTACATCCGGACGATCGCCGGCGCCAAGCCGAGGCGTAAAGCGAGCGGTCGCAACAGCCGTGGCGTTCTTTTGTTACCCCGTGCATTTTCCGTGAAAAAAAATGACTTGGCCCGCAACCAGTGCAGGCAGGTCACTGTAACCTAGTGATGGAAGGCACCCTGGCCGGTTCCCAGCCAACAGAGCCAGCAGCCAAAGGCAAAAACGTCAACAAACACTCCCCAACGTTTACCATCAGGCCAGAGCCTTTTTTATTGCTCCGCATTAAGGCTATTCCACTTCAAGCTTTTACTCTGGATTGTTCCAGCCAATCATTTTTTTTTTCCTCCTCATATTTCTTTTAGTGCCTATCAGTAATAACCATCTGCAGTTTTAAGGGCGTATTTTTGTGTTTCTGACATATTGGCCACTTTTAGTCAAAAAAGTTTCCAGAATTTGTCCAACTCCAATTCTGTACCAGGAACTAGTAGACTCCAGGGGAACCGATTAGCTTCAGATTCCCAAAACCAGTAAGGGGTCCCGGTAGGAACGGGGTTGAGGCAAGCATCAGCGAGGCGCCCCGATCAAAAACGAACCACCAAAGAAGAAGAGGAGGAAGACGACACGGACAACATGGAGGTGAAAGCCGCCACCGCGTTCATGTCAGCGTTAATCGTCTCCTTTGTTAGCCGTTAGCTAACTCCGAACCAAAAATGTTGAGGTTCCCCTGCGAGTCCTGGAACCCATTCTGTGGCATACCGGTTCCAGAAGAGCTCGGACATCTTCGCCGGTCCTTTTCTCTCTACGTTTTGTCACAATAAAAGAGCTGATCGCCGCGGTGTTTTTAAAAAAACGGCGCTCTGCGGCTGCAAGGAGTGCCCGATTATGGGCGTGGCTTATGAGTTCCACCAGTCACCTACGTGATATGAGTTCCTAAGGAACCGTAAAAAGACCCTGTCTCGGCGTAGGAGCCTAAATGATCAACAGTCCCTGGTTCCCCTGTTGTCCCGATGCACCAAGAAACGGTCTAGTTCCTGAAAAGGCTCTGGGAGTTGTATACCTTAATTTCCGGACTATTGAGCGCACCTCAATATAAGCCGCACCGGCTAGCCGATCGCTATCTCGGGCTTCCTCCTGCGCACTAAAACCGTCAAAGTCGTCTTCTTCGGTGTTGAACGGACTCAGGATTTCCCGGTCATTTCATCGGTCCGATGTGACGAGGATAAACGTTTTAGCGACGTGAAGCTCGTTAGCGTCCCCCACCCAAAAAAGTCCATATATTAGCCGCATCGTTGTTTACGTGAAAAAAGTCACGGCTAATCGTCCGGAAATTACGGTAAGTACGGTGGTCTACGATGCATCTTGTGCTAGTTCTGTAAATCTGGTGTCCATGGCTGCTGGGTAAAACCGTGAATTCAAAAATAGAAGCCAGAGCCGCTCCTCCTTGCGCTACAGTCACAGCTAGCTCCTCGCTAAGTATCGGGTAATAATAGAAGCGAATGCAATCGCCATGCAGGCCGAAAAATCTAATGTTACCGTTTCATTTTCTCTTTCCGCTGTCGTAGTCCACCGCTCCGTCGAACCCGGCTGGCTGCAAGCGACGTACGAGGGAAGGAGAGGTTTGATTCCTGAAAATTATGTCGTCTTCCTGTAAGAACACCTGTTGAACTTTGCATTCTTTTGTTTCATGGTATCCATGGAAGGAAAAAAAAAACAAAAAAAAAAACGGGCAATGCGAGTATTTACAAACCGCGCGTGTACCTCCCGTTTCTGTTTCCATTGTCGTCTCCTCGCTGTGGAATTTTTAAAAGGACAATCAGAAGTCAAGGGGAAGTGGTCGCGGCGTCATCTGCATACAGAATCACAAGACAAGTCACGTCCCGTTTCCACAAGTTTATTCTCAGAAATATAGAACGATTTTTTTTTTCTTTCTCTTTCCCGACCGCGTCGCAGATTTCACATACGGTTCACCTATAACCCAACAAAAAAAAACGTGATTTGAAATTTCGGGTTGCCTACATAGTCAAAACGTAGAAATAAAAATGTATATGTGTGTTTGTATGTAACGGGTTGCACCTTAAACTTTGAATGTTTTCCAATGCTCACTGCTGCTGCGCACTTTCTGGTTAGCTTTACCATTTCAGTGATGTACACTGGTACTCATGACTCCTCCTGTAACCCCCCCACCCCCCCCCCCACCCCAAAAAAAAATCTATATATTTACTTTTCTTAAAGTGTACTTTTATAAATGATCACATGAAATGTATTTTATATGGTGGAATATTGTTGTAATGTTCCTTTGCGCCTGCCGCGCTGCGCCGGTGCATCGGCCGTGACTGCCGCACAATGTATTTTTTTTTTTTGCCGAGCGCCACCGCGGGCGAGATGATTTCATAAAAAGGGCTAAAGAAAAACGGTAATCAACGTCGTGCTTGGCTTATTCCACCCTCCTCTGGAGAATTTTACTGTAAAGGTATTTGAGACGCGCCTGCCAAGATCGGGGCGTTCTTTTCCCCTTTCGCGGGTTATTAAAATGCAAGGTGGCCTTGAGCAGCCATGCCTGAATAATACTCCCCGACCCCGACGGATCTGGCCGTGCCGGTGGTTCCAAGAGCGTGAACGCCGCCCGCCCCCGTCTTTCTGCTCGCACGTTTTCATCTCACAAAGCGGCGAGGGTTTCTCCCGCCGGGAGTTGCGTCCCGTTAGCGTGTCTGTCCACAAACAAGAGGTGTTTAACCTGCGCTCACAAGGACAGGGAACACCTCAGACACCGACTCCGGACAGAATATTACAGTCGGATGACGATTGCTCTGCAAATATACGTACGTTATCCATAAATATCTTTGGTTTTATCTTCGTACTTCTTTTGGTAATCAGCTTTAGGAGTCACTTTGTGAAGGTTATTATTGATGCACAGACAGAACTTATGTGCATCTTGCTGCAGCTTATTATCCAACGGGAAAATATACTGCGCCAAAAAAATAAAGGGAACATTTAGACAACACAAGTCAATCATATTTCTGTCCACTTAGGAAGCAACACGGATATATTTGACTTGTTTTAAGGACATTACGGCACTTTTAATTTTGAGTGTGACCCCAAATCCAGACTTCCGTGGGTTGAAACCTTTGATTTCCATTGATCATTTTTGTGTGATTTTGTTGTCGGCACATTCAACTATGTGAAGAACAAAGTATTCGATAAGAATATTTTATTCATTCAGATCTACGATGTGTTATTTTAGTGTTCCCTTTATTTTTGGGTGCAGTGTATATATATTTCAGCTCCTTAAGCAGGTTTTTAGGTCGGTGATGATTTATACTGTGAACGTTCCCTGTATTTTTATTCGTTCTTCTCCCCCTCTATTGCACTCTTTTTAAAAATGAAATCTCAAACGCATTGGTTCGACCTCCACTATTTTCAAATCCGTCATAACCCCAGTTCCCCCGGCGTTCAATTAGCCCAAACGCCAGATTCCGCACAAAAACTACCGCTTGTTTTGTTTATTTTCGGTCTGGCGGCGTCGTTACCGGACGAGACCTGGATGCGGAAACGGCGGCCACAGAGGATTTTACATTCTTCATGAGCCGCAGCTTTATTTATCGATCTCTCTCTGATACCAACAGTTTGAAGACATATGTTTCTATTTAGCCACAAAAGGAAAACAATGAAAAAAGAGCACTTGGAACAAGTTTGGCCACAACGGTGAAGGAATCCAGTAATCGGAGGGAGTAATCCAGTACGGAGAGGTCTCTGCGGGGTTGCGCGTCGCGCTAACGTCACTTTTGGTGGAACAAGAGGGGCCTCACCATGCCTGCCAGGACCTTGGGAAGCTGAGAGGCAATGACCTCCGACATCATCTCGGGAAACTCCACCTTCATGGCGTCGGCCTGGATGAAGGTGCTCAGGCAGAACAGGTTGACCTTCTTCACTATCTGCCCCCCCCCCAACGAAAGGAAAAAAAAATCCAAGTTGACACTCATGAAAGTAGCAAGGAGCCGGAGATAGGCCGATTTGTTTCGACGGGGGTTAGCGTACATCGTGCATGGCGTCCATGAGCTTGGTGAGGTGGTAGAATCTCTGCGAGCTGGCCACCACGCCCTTCTCCTTCACGTGGATGGCCTTGGTCAGCTCCCGGATGTAGTTCTGCCGCATCTCCTCGAACGCCGCCTGACTTTTGACTCCCTCCAGAGGCACTGGGGATTGAAGTTCCACAAAGGCGATGTCAGCAGACGTCAAGCACATAATCTTCGCGGATCAAGATGTCGTTCTAGCGATGGCCGTTTTGAAAAAAAGCTCGCCTTTAGAAAGTATTTCCAACAGGTGCCAAAGTCGGCGCTGATAACAGCTGTTACATAAATCCCGCCAAGGTCCAGTGCCCCCACCCCCGCCTTACAAAACCTCCCTTTAGCCAGCAGCTCTGCTCAGCCTGAAAGCCTCACATCTCTAATTGCGACACTTATTTCTGAGAGCGTTTCTCTCCGGTAGAAGTCACTTTACCTGTGTTGAGTAATATTATGGCTTTCATGCAGAGGAACTCCTCGCGGGTAACTTGAAGATTCGCAAACTCCTGAGGGATGAACTGTATTGCGAGGCAAAGGTCGTAGATGGGGGATCTCCTCATTTGCTCCCTAGCGGACAAAACAAATGAGACGGTAGATTTATCCGTGGCGTGAGGGCGGATATATCAGCGTCTCTCGAGCGGCGGCGCGTTCACTTACTGACTGAGAACCAGATCCGGGGCGAAGTATAAATATTCGCTGGTGACGTTCTGGAAGGAGCGCCAACCGAGGGAGAACACCATCAGGTTCATCCAGGAATACTGGATGAGGGTCATCTGGTCGTTGATGTGAAGATTACGAAAACCTTGGAGAGAGGATTGACGGTTGAGGACACAAATGCGTATTTGACCAGATCCGCCTTTTGTCGGACCGTTTTAACCCGTGTTGTTTATCTCCCTAAAAGACCTTCTAACTCAGGCCGGGCCTTTATGCCGGCGCCAGAAGCTCCCCATGGTTACGGCGGTTGCTGTGACCCTGAACCCCGGAGAGCTTGTTACC
This sequence comes from Fistularia commersonii, assembly GCF_037954325.1. Taxonomy (NCBI): domain Eukaryota; kingdom Metazoa; phylum Chordata; class Actinopteri; order Syngnathiformes; family Fistulariidae; genus Fistularia; species Fistularia commersonii. The sequence goes on from NC_141301.1 coordinate 2,125,304, forward strand.
TGGCAGAGACTTGGACCACTTGACGATCCACAGCAGCTGCTTCTCGCAGAGCTTGTTCAGACTGTTGAGTAGAAGATGAGGGACGTCGGGCTGGGAGGCGTCGTAGCCGGAGTAGACCGTCTCCGGCTCGATGTTTTCCAGAATATTGATAATGTGTTGCGAGAGCTGCACCTCGTGGATTCCCGGTATGCAAGACATGGAGGTCAAGGCCTGGCTGTCGCCGGACATGGCGAGGTGGGACTGGAACATCAGGGACGGGGCGAAACCCAAGGCCTTCAAGGCGCCGAAGCGCTTCAGCTTCCTGCCTGCCAGACGAAAACCGGGGCTAATTTATTCCATTTCAGCTCGGGTGATTTATTCTGAGGGGAGATAGCGAGGAGCCGCCGTTGGAAAACACTTCGCCGTAATATCGCCGCCGCTTATTTCCCGATGCCCGGGGTATACATATGGAGCGCTAGGTAAACCCATCTCGGCTTTTCCCTCGTCTAAATGTTTGGTCTGCAGCCGAAGGCGGCCCATTTGCGCCCTTCGCTCTCATCATCGCTCAACAGGCTGATTATCGCCCTCGGCTTATTCTTTCAATTGACGGCGCAGGGGGAAAAAAAAAAAAAGGGACGAGAGCTAATATACTCGACGCGCTTTTTAACATTCATGACTTTGGAAGGGGACACGGCTGTGCTCCGAACAAGCTCCGTCGTCGCTTCCAGTCCAAAATCCGAGTTTCGAGACGTCTGCGGGAGCCTTAAATTGGTTTTCCGGCGATCCCTGTGGCGGCGCCGGGCCTCAGAACTCACACCGGAGGGTTTTCCCGTCATCACTTCCTGCTAATTTTATGCAAACATCTCTTCAAGTGATCGAAACCCTTCGGTGGAAGTTGTTCATGAAAAGCACCCAAGCCCTTAAGGATGGCATTTTTAGAGGAATCCAGGTTGAAGTGCTTCTGTGTCAGCTTAACCTTTCCCACCTTATTCATAAGGAAAAAAAAAAATGAAACGCCTGGATTTTTCTTTTTTTTTTTTTTTTTTTTTGTTTTGTTTTCGCAGTACCTCCAAGCATCATTCCCGCTTGATAGCACTTGCGCAGGCGACACGCCGGGCAGTTTTTCCTCCTGATTTTGTCCACGATGCAGTCGTTCCGCCCGGCGCAGAGATAGCTGTGATGGCCTGTCAAGCGAAACAGACAATGAGCGCAATTTTCCAACGCTTCATTTTCAAATGTGTGCACGGAGCCGGAGGGAGGGGGGGGGGGGGGGTTAGCGCTCGATTGTTAGCACTCGGGGCGGCGCTCAGATCTGAAGAGGCGAATTAGCAGATAGAAGCAAGGCTGTAAGGACAGAGTGACATGGCCATGGTGAGATGCGGTGGCTCTTACGTATCTCCCCCGGAGAGATAACGAGGAAAAACAGTCCGAGGAGCGAGAACACGGTGAACGCCGGTCAGCGCGATACCGCTGCTAGCGGCCTTTTGGGAATTAAAACCAAATCTGACGCGGCGACGGCGGCGCTGACGTACCAAAACACCCAATGTGGAGCGGAGATATTACAGAACGTTCGATCGCAAGATTACAACCCCCGCGCTCTCGCAGATAGAAGCTTGGACTCGAGCCGTGCAGGAACTTTTCCCACTCATTAACAGCACACACCTGTGAATCTGTCACCTCTTGGTGTTTTTATTTTACCCATAAATGTAGCGTCAAGTCAAATATTAAATTGGCGGCTGTTATTGTGAAATAAAAGCGTGCACCAATTGTTTTTTTTTTTGTTTGTTTTGTTTTTTAAGGGGTATTAAGCGTAAAAACGGAAACGCTGAGCGGAACGGGACGGTTTCCCCTCACCTTCCACCGCGCGTTTGAAAAACACCTTGCAGCTCCCGCAGGTCAGGACCCCGTAGTGGCAGCCGGAGGCCTCGTCGCCGCAGATGACACACACTCTCTGGGGAGTCATGCTGGGAGGAAAGAGGGAGAGTTACACCATAACAAGCTGCGTATGTAACACGTCGCAGGAGACGAGGTGTGTTTAACGTGAAATGACGTTCCACAAAGACGCCGAAATACAAATTCTCCGGGTCGACGTTCATCGGTAGTTACCCCGGGAATCCGCCGTAGTGGGCCGGGTTCCTCTGGACCAGGTTCTGGCTCTGGAAGCCCCCGTTGCTGTTGTTGTAGCCGCCCAGGGTGAAGGGGTCCTGCGCGGCCCCGGAGGAATGGCACCAGTACTGGGGCTCGGCGGGGGGCCCCTGCCAGCGAGGGCCCTCGCTTTTGTACACCGTCAGCTGGGCGTTGGCGTCGAAGCCCGTCGCCATCCCGCCCTTGGCGTCGGGCCTCGGCTGCTCGGGCGGGGTCAAGTTGACCAGAAAGGTCGGGGACCCGGCCGGGCCCGGCGGGGGGGAGAACCCGGCCGGCTCGGGGTCGACGAACCCCGCCGCTCCCTGCTGCTTCCCTTCGCCGCGGATCTCCTGGTCGAACGCGGGCCGCTCCATGATCCCAGACGGCTCCTCCTCGTCCTTGATGAACTTGCAGGGCGCGGCGCTTGGCTCCAAGCTCTCCGACGCAGGCACTTTGACGAACTCGTCCCACGCCACGGCGTCGTACTTCACGTATTCCCCGCCACGGTCGTAGAGGCCTTTCGCCTCCACGGAGCCGTCGAGCACATTGCAGTCCTTAAACGCGGCTCCTTCCTCCCGGACGCCCAGCGCCTGCAGCGGCGCGCCCGGGTGGACAAAATTACGCACGGCGGCGCCCACGCAAGACGATTTCACGGCCGTGTACCCGGTTTCCATGAAATTCCCCGCTCCCTTGGGCTCCATAGGGGGCCCCAGCGGGGGCATCCTCCCGTTTATCTTGTTCTCCATGCCGGTGGCACCGGCGGCTCCGCACAGATGACCGGAGGCTGGGCGCGGAGTGGCGGACTTTTCCCCACCCTCGTTGAGACAACCACGGGAAAAAAAATAGATAAATTTAAAAAAAAAAAAAAAAAAAAAAGGGAGAGGAGAGAATACACCTTACTTCTCACATGGGAGACGCTCGGAGCCGCGGGAGCGAACGCGCAACTTTTCCAAGCCGGGAGACGCGCTCGATTTTCGGAGCCGTGTTTTTTTCCAGGCGCGTCACGGTGAGAAAGCCGGAGTCCCGCCGCCGTCTGGCATGGTCCTCTGCAGGATAGTTGTTGTTATTTTTATTTTATTTTTTTTTACTTTTTTACCCCCTCTTTGCTTTTAATTTCGCGTCTCCGAGCGTGGAAGGAGCAGAGAGGAGGCGCAGGCGGGGTGAAGATGGATAACGGAGCGCCTCAGCGTCGTGGACACCCTCTAGTCTCCTCCCTACGCGCACGACGGGAGGAGGAGGAGGAAAGGAAGGCTACTACTTCCTGGATTCCCACCCTCTTTATTTGCACTTTTTAATCATAATAATAATTATTATTATTACTAACACTGTTATTTAATCGTTATCTATACCGCTTATCCTGCAGGCGTAGAGCAGATCCCGGCTGCCGTTCACCCTTTCATTTACGCAACATTCTTTTACTCATTCAGCCACATAAAAACAAATTATTTAGTGTCCTTTGTGCGTTCTATGGAGACAAACTCTCATTCTCTCACTTAAAAGCAGGGTGGGCAATTATTTTGGCTGGCGGGACACGTTTCATATTTACTTGTTATGCGCGGGACAACTGGGTATCATGTAAATTGAACGAAATTGCAATTTACATTTTTTTTGGCACTTTAAAATAATTAATGATCGTATAAATGTACCGATATTATTTTCTGTGTAATCATCCATACAAAATTGAGTTTCTAAATTCAATATTGGTTGAAAAATAATAAAAAAATATTCAAAGAACATAGTTTGGCGGGACAGATGTGCCGGGAAAAGCCCAGGAACAACCACACAACCACTCACACGTTATATTGAACGCACAAAAGTATCCGAGATGTACAACTATTCACTCACTCATTAACGTCATATAGAGACGTTCAACCGTCACCTTCTCGTTCACTCTTCTTCTTCTTCTTTGGGCTTTTCCCTTCAGGGGTCGCCACGGCAAATCCACCTTCTCCATCTAACCCTATTCTCTGTATCCTCCTCTCTCACACCAACTACCCTCATATCTCCTCTCACTACGTCCATCAATCTTCTCTCTGGTCTTCCTCCAGACCTCCTGCCTGGCAGCTCCAATTCCAGCATCCGTCTACCAATATATTCTCTATCCCTCCTCTGTTCACAACCCAACCATCTCAGTCTGGCTTCTCGGACCTTCTCTCCAGAACGTCTGCCATGTGCCGTCCCTCTGATAGACTCATTCCTGATCCTGTCCATCCTGGTCACTCCCAAAGAGAACCTCGACATCTTCATCTCTGCGACCTCCAGCTCTGCCTGCTGTCTTTTCTTCAATGCCACTGTCTCCAAACCATAGAGCACAGCTGGTCTCACCACTGTCTTGTCCAGCTTTCCTTTCATTCTGGCTGATCGTCTTCTATCTGACGCTTTTCTCCACCCATTCCAACCTGCTTGGACCCGTCTCTTCACCTCTTTTCCACACTCTCCGTTGCTCTGGACTGTTGACCCTAAGTACCTGAGATCCTCCAGCTTCTTGATCTCCACTCCCTGTAGCCTCACCGTTCCACCCGAGTTCCTCTCATTCACACACATATATTCTGTCTTGCTGCGACTCACATTCATTCCCCTCCTTTCCAGCGCAT
>NC_141301.1:2137500-2282500 GCF_037954325.1 Fistularia commersonii
ATATATATATATATATATATATATGAATCATTTATTTATTTGTCTGTCTGTGTGTGTGTCATCATCATTTTCTTGCATGGTTGCAGGGTCTGCGTTGTGTGTGTTCAACATGTGTGTGTGTGTGTGTATATATTTATGAATTTTGTATGCACATATGTATGTATATGTGTGTGTCTGTGTGGGTGCATATGCATGTGTATGTGTATGTATTTGTGTATATGTATGAATTCTGTATCTATGTATGCATGTATGTGTATGTATGAATTATGTTTGTAGGTTTGTATGTATGTATGTATACGTGTGTGCATGTGTATATGCATATTTGAATGTAGGTATGTATGTATGTGTGTGTGTGTGTGTGTGTGTGTGTGTGTGTGCATGCGTAAATGTGTGCATGTGCATATGTGTGCTTGTGTATAAGTATGAATTATGTATTTGTATATGTGTGTGTGCATATATGCATGAATGCATGTACACATGTGTGTATTAATCATATGTAAGTATTTGTGTCGTATGTGTATGAATGTGTGCACGTGTATATGACGTGTGTATATATATGCATGTATGTTTATTTGTGTACATTATATATGTATGAATTATGTACATACGTATGTATGTGTGTGTGTCCATTATCATTCTTTTCCTACAATGGTTGCAAGTTTCACATTTGTTTGTGTGACAGGATTGTGTCTATATGTTGGTATGTATTTGTGTGTGTGTGTGTGTGTGTGTGTGTACAAACAGTTGCAAATAGTGAAACCATGCTGCAGTTAATGCCGTACAAGATGAGCGTTCCTACGGAGGAGGTGTTGCCGTGTGGTAAAGCAACACGCCAAAGCAACACGCCATATGGGTGGAGACGTCCCAAGGATCAAGTGCCCCACTTTGATTCCCAGCTGTCAGGTTATTATATTGCAACTGCCTCCACACATTCTACACCCCCCACTTCCTCCCATCCCCCCCCCCCATCTCCGCCCCGTCTCTCCCTCTCGAAGGGATAAAGACATTTAATACCTGGAAAAAAAAAACAATATTTGGACATACGGCGTCAACCAGCCGTTATTACTTTCACAGCACATTTCAATTACAGCTTAAAATATCTGACATCGCACAAGTGCTTGAGCAGTACTGTATCAGTTGATGTGTACTCAGATACTACAATGTGAGTGAAAAGTATAGTAACGGTACACTAGATGAATGCTGAAGTACGTTTGGATCGTCTCTTCGAGTACATTAAACGCCAGCTGTAGCACAAAATAAGATCTGTGCTTCTGTTAAAAGGTGGTACATTCCCTCTAGACTTTAAACACTTTTAAAAGTACCCTTCTCTCAACTTAAAGTGGCCACTTTGTTTTCCCGGAGAGAAAATATGGCATACGCTTATATTAGTAGACTTGTAGCATTAAGTGTAGTCGGGTGATTTCGGCTCAACGTTAGTGGATTTTCGTTGTTTTTAGAGGATGTGTTGCATTGGATTGCGGTACGGTGCGCGGGTGTAGACACACTCACGTGGTGAAGGCGTCGTTGTGCTTCGCTCCGAGGTAGTACGAGTACAGGTTGAACATGCCCACCATGAACGCCACGAAAACGGTCACGAAAATCACCATGAACTTAAAGATATCCTTCACCGTCCTCCCCAGGGAGATCTGCAAGGGGCCGAAGCTCTCGTTGGCGGGCAGGATGTAGGCGATGCGGGAGAAGCTCAGGACGACCGCGATGGCGTACAGACCCTCGGATATGAGCTGCGGGTCCGAGCGCATCCAGTTGATGCGGGCTGAAAACCAACACACACGCCCGGGTGTTTATGGATTTCCATTCGGCCAAGGCGAAAAGACGGGAGTTTCTCAAGGTTTACTGCGTATCCAGGGGAAAGACGGTTGATTGCGCTTGATTTATTTATGTTTCCTGCCACTTACCGAGCTGAAAGTACTGGATTTCGAAGGGCAAGGTTGCGTTAGACAGGTCGGTGTAGTGCTCGTCGACGTAGCACTGGGCGGAATACGCGTGCCAGAAGGCCATCAGTCTGGCCATGAAAGAGGTCATAAAAATGGCCAAAATGTTGAAGTCAAGGAGGTTCCAGGGCTCTGAGATGTACTCCCTGATGTCCTGGGACCAAATGTTTTTACACTCCTCGCAAATTTTCCCTGCAGGGAGAGAAAGACATCTCAGTTGACGGAAAACGAATTCCTCTCCGGCAACCGGATGATGTCTCGTTTCATTTGTCGCGTCAAAACTGTAAATGTGACGGATCGGCCCCGACCGACCGCCGGGGTTTTCAGGCCGATATAAAATCTCCGCTGTCGAGGAAAGTTAAGCGAGGAGTCGCTCAGGATCGTAACGTACGCGGAAAATGCGGCGTTATCGTCGGCCGAGCCTACGGAGCAAAGAGCGAGCGTAAGATTGGATTGCCGAGAGCGGAAGCTGCTGACCGACGACCCAGGAGATGATGAGGATCTCCATCCACGTGAAAGGGGTGGTCTTCATCCGAAACAGCTGCGAGGGGTGATCGCGGCTGGTCATGTTGGGCAGCAGAGACGGCCCCTCGAAGCGGTCGGCCGCGTTCAGGACCAGCAGGCAGAGGAAGATCATGAAGGACGCGGCGTGGGCCACAAACTTAAGGAATGGTCCGCGCATGAGCTTCCCTAACTGGCAGAAAAGCAGAAAAAGTCCATTTCCTGGTTGATGAAGCTCCAACTTTGACCTTTGGTTTTGTTTCCTTCACTCACCTTACTTGATGGAGCGAGCCAGTACATGAAGGCCAGAACGGGCAACCCCGCGGCCACGCCGAGGACCAGGAGGATCTTGACGGCCGTGGTTTGCTGACGCAGCCCGGACAAATTCTCGTACCAGATGGAAAGGAGTTGCTGCTGGCAGTTTGGATGCGCCACGAACTGAAGGTGAGGGAGACGGATTACGCCGGCGAGCGCAAGGTCGAATGCAGAAAAAAAAAAAAAAAAAAAAAAAACAAGTCAATAAATCAAGACGCTTACCTTTTTAACTTCGTATTTTATGGCCAGTTTCAACCTGATGAGGTTTTGCCTGCAGAGGGTGGCGGAGTTCGGACGTGCGTCGGCGTCGCCGTTCAGGACGGCCTCGACTTCCTCGGTGCTCCGGCACAGATCCAGGAGCCCCACCACGAAATCCTTGCACTGCATCGACAGCTTCTTGTAATCGTTCTGCGACGGAGAGCGAGACACGGGTAACTCCGACACCTTTTTTTTTTTTTTCCGATTGCATAACGCGTCACGTGCGAGCCGGTGAAAACACTCCTGCCTTGAACTCCTTTTCGATGTCGGCCAAAACGGCGAGCTCGTTGCTCAGCTCCAGCGCCGCCATCACCGGGTCCTCGTTTGAGAGGGACAGATACGCCGGACTGGCCAGACCTTTGTAGGCGTTGATGCGGGACTGCGAATGTCTGAAGGAGTCGTGCCGCTGCTGCTCGCCGCAGCTCCCGCACTTGCAGAAGTAGTCGTGGGGACGCTCAATGCGGGCCCCCTTGGCGAGGAGTATGTGCACTATTTCGTAGGAGTGACACTGCGAGGCCAGGATGATGGGAGTGATGTCGCTGGAGAAAAGAGTGCCGTTCTCCTCACAGGCAAAGAAGTCAGCTCGCGTGTCCGCCCGGCTGTCCGTGAAGGCCTCGTGGCTCAGGATGACCTCCACGATGCGGGTGTAGCCTTTGCTGATGGCCAGCAGCAGAGCGTCTCCCACCCTCGCGATGTTCCTGTTCCCGAGCAGGAGCTTGGTGACCTCCAGGTGCTCGTTGGAGACGGCCAGCTGCAGAGCGTTCTGGCCCATGTAGTTGACGCAGTTGACGTTGAGGTCCGACAGCTTGTCCAGCATCCGCCTCACTTCGGGTATATTTCCGTACTCGACGGCGTCTAAGAAGCGCTCCTCCGTCATGGAAAGGCTGGGTCCGGATTTGCCGCGAAACAGATAACCGGCTCTGCGTAGAGCTTGTCTCCTGGGTTTCGGCATCGCCTCCTGCGGCATCACGGCTCCTCATTCCTCACGCCATCTAAACGCCGCTAACACACAGGAAAGGCGATCGATGATTTGGATGGAAATACTTATAATTTAATGATAATTACACAATGGGATCGCGCACATATGCGTGCCGTGCAGCCGTACGCCGAATGCGGAGAGGAGCGGCTCGGGAGACGCACGGATGAAAATCCGGAAAGGGCAGCTGGTGTCCGGAGAATTATAACTCTCCCTGCATGAGCGACGCCACCCACGGACTCATCATCTGCTCCCCGCCACGTCCTGCTCCCGACGCCGCCCTTCCACTCGACCTCAACCTCGGCCAGTTATGCATCTCGCACGTCTCGCTTTGCGAGTGAAGGCTAAAATTTTGAGCCCAAGCGGAATGTGACTCTCATTCTTAACCCCATCCGGTGACGATCTTTCATTACATTGTGAATCACGGCCAAGAAGTAATGCAGTTTGTGTCCAGTGATTGCATTTTGATAACTTGGTTATCCCCCGCAAGCTAATCGATCCAGCTTAGATGATGATTACGGATGGCAGTGTCCTTTCGTTCAGCCATAATTTTGTGTTAAAAAGATTAGCTTAATAGAGTGACCGCGGGTTCCGTGTGCAATGCAGAATTCTTCCAACGGCAAACCGTGAAACGTTAATTGTCTCCTTCTAGTTTTAATCTATCTGTCTATGTGTTTATTTAGTGCCTTAATAACAAGGAAAGTGCATCCACCTGGACTAAGCTGGTGTTTTCCACTAAGAAAAGGCCTTCTGGATCCAACTGAAGAGGTGAGACAAGTGATACCGGGAGAGTGATGCACAATAAAATAAAATAAAATTGAATAAAATCAAATGAAATTGGATAAAATTAAATTTACTAAAATAAAATAAAATTAAATTAAATTAAATAGTGCTGCAGCAAGCAATGCAAAAGATTTGTAGTATAAAACCTATAATTCTGTGCCGTACGTCACCCTTAAATTCGACTCTATTTATTACTCTATTCCACTTAGCCAAAAGATGATAATATGACTGAAAAAAAAAAATTTTTTTTACATGTCAACTGTTTTCCGGATTTAAAAAGGATCGTGCAAAAGTTCTCTTACCCTGAGGGAGACGGATCCACCGGCAGAGGAACCTGCAGACAGGCGAAGGGATGCAACTTGCAACGACTGAGTCACTTGCCAGAGACTCCCACCTGCCGTCGGTGCAGCTTCTACACGCCCAGTGGGCGGTTTCGGGCAGGTTTTGGCACCGTGTCGTCTACTTTATATTTTTATATCATACATTGCTGAACTATCCTCGCAACCCGTGAGAGAGGTCTAGAGAAGCCTTGTCATTTAAACACCCAGACTAATGCAATAGGCTGCGCAAATATGCACCGACTGTCAATATGATGAAAGACGTCAATCTCAGAGATTATATTTGATGGAGCCGCGGCTCCACAGGAGACAATCCCGGAAAAGCAGGTTTACCAAAATCCTCTTAACGCACGGCACCGCCGAATTATAACACCCATTTCATGTGAGCCATTATCCGGTGTGTGCATTTAAAATACAAGTTTACAAGGATGCTTGAAAATGTGCCAATGTACTCACAATAAAATACACACAATTTTCCAACTTTCCCTGATTTTATTGTGGTATAAAATGCCGTAGATGCGGATGAGAGCAACATAATTCCGCAAAGTGGAGACTAAAAAAATTACGACGCTTCCACGGGTACCTGAAGGCAGCATGGTTGTCTGTCGCGGTGCGCCCTCTGCTGGCTGTCTTTGGTACTGCAGCGGCGGTCGCTGTCGTCAAGGAGCTGCGTCCTCGGTTGCTATCATGGAGGAACTGTACACAGACTGCTCCTCCATATCACCGTGGTCTCCTTACTCCTTTAAATCGTTTATAGGGCTTTAATTACCTATCAAAAACAGCCGCTATGTGCATTTGTGATTTCCGCGAAGAGGGCTAAAATCGTCACGGGATGAGTGATGCTAGCTTGACCATGCTAACGTAGCAGCTAGCGGGGGAGGGGGGGCGTCGAGGAGCCCCGCCGGCCCCCCCGGGGGTGGAGGATGCAAGTTCCCCGGGATAACCTCTCCTACCACTCGTATCCTACTTTAAATCTGAATGGGGGTTTGTTTTAAACTTGACTGAAACTTATTTGTTTGTTTGTTTTCCGAGCAGGTTCATGAATAATTAATAGCGAAGGTCTGTAAGTAACACGACAGCCGGGCGGGGTTGTCCTCGCAGCATTACCACTTTTATTGCTTCGAATTGAAATTGTCGCCGACGTTTAGCGCTCATTTAAAAGTCAAAGAAAACAAAAAGAAATCCTTGACGTTTCCACACAGGCTGGGGCCAGACGGAGGCCTCCTGAGGGAGAGGCAGCTGTTGGTGGAGGAGCAGCGGCGCTGTCGAAGCCGAGCCCGCAGGTTCTCCCTGGAAACCAAACGACGCCGGAAGTCAGTGTCTGTTATTAGCATTAGCATATTAGCTCTTAATTTCTCATTGCTATGGGGGCTCACCGGGACCTGAAAAGTACGAAAAACTAAGCATCATCTCTTGACATGATTTTTTTCAGAGAAAAATTATGTCTAACACTGGCACTAACACTATGTCTGTATTCAAACACACATTGTCGTAAAAACTGTCCAGCTCGAATTAGCTTTCCAGGAAGTGGCCTTCTGGCTTAGCCTTCTGCCCAGAAACTCCCTGGATATAGTGAGAAATGGGCACAAATACAAGCTAAAATGAAAAACAATTAATAATTCTGGTGCTACAGATTGTTGGGCTCATACAGTTCCATATTTAACATTCCCCACGGGCAGTAAGGGAGCACTGTGAGGACCGGTGTGACGTGCACCTGAAGCTCCACACTCAAAAACAAGCTGCCGTGAAGAAGAGGAATACAACAGGGACAACGTGGAGAGCCAAATGCATTTGGGGATAATAACCACGGACTATCAGGCAGCTTCGTCGCGTGAAGAACCCCCCTAACTTACTTTGGGCAAGTGCTGGAGCCCTCTCTGTGGCATAGCAGGCCAGGGGAGTTCGGACCACTTCGTCTGCCCCTTTTTTTTGCTGGTTCTGTTCATTTTCAAATAGCTGAGCGCAGTAGTTTACGACTGGTGCACTGCAAGAAGTAACTGGTAATAGAGAGACTCGGGATTCAAAGATTCAGAGCGTTTATTGTCACATGCACAGTGCAGAAACATGTACAGTAAAATTCCTGCTTTGCTGTCGGCAATGCATTTAGATATGTATTGATAAGAAATAATGATAGCGTAAACATTATTATAAAAACGAACAGCGTTGGCGTCACAGAAGGTGGAGGTGGGACTTCATCAGGGATCAGCTCTGATGGTGATGGACAGGCTGACAGATGAGGTCAGAAAGGAATCTCCATGGATCCTGATGTTTGCAGATGACATTGTGATCTGTTGTGAGAGCAGAGAACAGGTGGAGGAATATCTTGAGAGGTGGAGATATTCTCTGGAGAGGAAAGGGATGAAAGTCCATCGCAGCAAGAGAGAATATATGTGAGTGAATGAGAGGAACCCAGACATTTTCAGCTAAGCAGCATCTATTACCTTCTCCTTGCTGGGCCGACGGCGCTTTATCCGTAAACATTCTTCCTGGAAAGCCAGCTCACGGTTCTCCCGGTTCTCAGCCACCCCGGAGTGATCGATGGCACGGGTGGGATTTTAGAGTTTTACACCTGAAATAGATGTGGAGGCGGGGGAGCTTCGCCTCTCTGATACCGTAAATCCTGGGCCCTCCCAGAGGCTTGATTCCCCCGCTTGCAGATATGAATAACCCTCTAAATACCTGCCTCCTTGTCGCCCACGCCGGCTGAGTTGGCTGTTTCTAATCTTGGTAATCGAAAACCATTTCTCTGGTGTGGTTATCTGGCGGGGAGTCAGTGTGATGTAGAGCAGCGTCTTGGATTTTAAAGCACCGCTTTCGCAGATATTCTTGAATGCCTCTCTGGCTTCAGTGGGATATCAAATGATTTTCACTTACAGATTTCAGATTTGTTTGCGTTTCTTTGCCATAGCAGGAGGGTGTTATATTCATTTTTCGTTTTGGGGGTTCTGGAGGCTATCCCAGCTGTCATTGTGCCTGAGGCGGGATTCACCCCGGACCGGTCGATCACAGGGTCACATATAGATGCATACAACCATCCACTCTTTTAATTGTCTGGATGATTCAGGGTCTCCATTAGACCTCCTGCATGCTGTTGGAGTGAGGGAGGAACCCCACGCAGTCACAGGGGGTTGCTGTGAGGTGGAAACGCTAACCACAGTGCCACTCAGAATTGTAATTTACCGTAATTTTCGGGCCATAAGGCAGATTGCATGATAAGTTGCATGTTAAAACATACGGTATGTACAGCAAAACAAAAGTCAGTTTCGTGAAGACGGTATTCATCTCGCTTTATTCCCTCCGAAACCGTTCGGTCTTCTTTTCTCAGCCGGATTCATCTGCGTGCTTCCTCCTCTTCCATACCATTGATTCATTAATGTTGAATTCTTTGGCGGCTGCTCTATTCTCATCATCTACTGCGTGACTGATAGCCTTGAGTTTGAATACCGCTTCACAAGCATGTCTTCTAACAGGTGCCATTATTGGGAATCCTCATACACACAAATATATTGAAGCACAGTACATACCACTATTACAAAAAGTGGCGGAGGTAAGCCTACAACGTACTGTTCTCTGATTGGTTCATGGTTGCTCCGGCTTCGCTTCGAAGACGCCGGGGCTTCATCTCTGGCCAAAGTCGCACTAAAACATTTTGACAGATTTTTGTGCGCAGTGTACCACATAAAATTGGTTTGAGATCAGTAAGCACAAATAGAATTCATACATAAGGCACGTGGTCGATATTTGAGAAAATGTAAGGATTTTGCCTTATCGTGCAAAAAATATGGTACAGTACGAGCTCAACAATCTGTAGCACAAGAATTATTCATTATTTTTCATTTTAGCCTGTACTTGTGCCCAGCTTGCTATATCCAGGGAGTTTCTGGGCAGCCTTGAACAAACCCTCCCCACCGGTGGCTAATCCCAGGGGCTGATGGGAATGTTTTGTTCCAGGAGACCAAAATTCAAAAATGAGATTTTGACCAGATGATGGTGCTCGCTATCAGAGCGATGAGGAACGGGGGGAGTGTTCACCGTACGCTCGGCGCAAGAGCATCCCGGCGGAGCCGAGAAAGTCTTGACAAGAGTTCGTCGGGATTAAAGTGGATTTTGGGATTAATGACAGCAGAAGGCTGCCTTTTGCAGCGACTCACTGCTCTTCATCTGGCAACCGGGAGAGGAAAACTGAAAATAAACTGATGTTTCTTTTTGGAGATGATTCGTGAGAACCAGTCGGCACGCCGTGAAGAAGGAAGACATCATTAAACAAGATAAACCACCCACAACAATAACCACAACCGCCACACAATATTAATACACACGATATTAAACTCCAGTACCGATCCCCTACACATGTAATTACGTTCAAAATAATGTTTGCTGTGAGCTATTCCCTCAGTTCCTGCGCTGCAACTCGCTCTCACAGCCGGTGGGTCGTTTGACAGGGGCCTTGATATTGATTTCCTTGATTATTTTTCAAAATGAAAGTCGTTGAAGTCAACTGATGACTGTTTAAAATAAAAGAGTGGAGTTGCAGAGGGGCTGGGGGGGGGGGGGGTCGCTCCGTGAAGACTTCCTTTCTCTGCTCTTTTTTTTTTTCCCGCGGTGCAGGGTTCTGGAGGAGAGGCGGAAGCAGTGGGACGTTCAGGAGCAGCGGCACAGAGAGAACATCCTCCAGCTGCGCCGGGAAAGAGTGCAGGATGCGACCGAGCGTTTCCAGAGAGCTCATCTGCCTCCCTCTCAGAGGCAAAGACAAAGTGAGTGACAGAACCGACGTTGTGCGGCAACAGACTGGATGCACTTTGCGTTGCCGGGTGTTTTCATGCTCTTTTTCCTCCCTTTGTGGCGGCTCAGCTCACGGAAGGGTTGCTGTAACTGTTGAAGACGCACTCAGTCAAATCAACGGCCTCGGAAGTCCGATGCCCCGGCGTGTCCCCACAAGCCACTTTAACATTTTCAGGTAAAAAAAAAAAAAAAAAAAAAAAAAAATGGTTGATTAATCATTTAATGGGAGGATGTCTCTCCATGTGGCCCTGTGATTGACAGGTGACAGTTCAGGTTAAACCCCGCCTCCCGCCCCAATATCAGCAGGGATTGGTTCCCGCTCCCTATGAACCTGTGTGGACGAGAAGAAGTACAAATAACGTCAAGCTGTTGTTTTGTGAATGTTTTTATTTCGGTTTATTGAGCACAGCTTTGTTAACTTCCTGGATGAGTCACTCAATCTACCTCTTTTCTTTTTTAACCTTCCCTCTTAAAGGAGCTGCACTCCCTCTCCCAGGCTCCCCGCCGTGTGCAAGTCCTTCCGTCAATGGCCGGCCTCTGCAGCCGAAGCCCACGCCGGCCTGCCTCAAGAGCACGGCGCTCGTGCCGTGACCCGCCGGGAACCTCTGAAAACACAAGACCTGCAAGCGGATTGCATTACCCAGGCACGCTGGTGATTTCATGTGGGGTTAACACACAGGCCCTGCAGGAGGTCCTCTGCGCTGCAGTGTCTGCTGCAATGTTGTTTAAAAAACAACAGCTTTGAAATAAATCCAGTCTTTTTGAAGCAGAAAACCTTCATTTTCAGACGCCGTTTGAGCAGTTTTATCGTCTGAAAGGCAACATATTGATCGGAGTAAACTGTGTCTGTGGGCGACCTCTAAAAGGCTCTACACATTTCCTTTATTTAGTTGATAGTGAAAAACAGGAACAGTATTTGATGGTATTTGACTCCTTGGTCCACCGTTTGGCGCAGCAGGCTGTTTAACCTATTAGGCCAATTAGGTTTCTAAGTATTTTACAGCCGTGGCTTCACTTCTTGGTGCGTTTCACCCATAAAAAGGGCCAAAGTGTACGTGAAAAAATAGGAAATTGTGTTTTTTATTTGCAGCTCCTCATTTCTTCTTTTGCCTCCATGTTTCAGGATAACCACTTCCTGTCCGGCTGCTGCGTTTCCGAAAGTCTCTCTGAAAGCCTGTCGAGTAAAGACAGTTTGGACACCACCGATTCCAACCCTGCTGCCAAAACGCCACCGTGTTCCGGCTCCTTCATCGTGGTCAAGTCGGAGAACCCTCGCGAAGACCCGGGGAAACCGGAGGAACCCGAAAGAATCGCGGGTGAAGCCCACTGGGGCTTCGCATCCACCGATCCGCCGGCGAAAACAGAAACGCTGTCTGGCCTGCACAGCTGCAGCTTAATACATCTCAATGAAATAACAAGCGTGGGCCCTCAGCGCCGTGAGGTGAAGGTCCCACGGAACATTTGCGGTGACGCCGTTCGCACGAGTAAAGCCGAAAACAAAGTACCGGAGCCGCAAGGTTCTGAACAAGAGACTCTTTTGTTTCTCAAACCGCAGATGGTCTTTAATGAAGGACAATTAAAATATTCATCCGTTCAAGGAATCCTCCTGTTGGACAAAAGCGGCAAAGACAAGCCTTTGTTCGAAGCCCTCCATCCGCCAAACTTTTTCTGCAATGATAGCGCATCAGATAACTCCTCACAAGATAAGTCTGCCCGGCAAACAGGAAACGAAAACCACTATCTGCCTTCCCGGAAGGAGCTTGATGCCGCTGTAAACAACCTCAACAAGGCTACAAACTCAGACCTGCACACCGAGGAGTCGATTCTTGCCGCAACCGGGTCTAATATTGAGTCAGATGGACCCGAGCGAGCGCTGCCCGCGCCGACGGGAACGACCGGTTCAGCGCGTCACGTCACGTTCGTTAAGGGAATCCTAAAAAAGGAATCCAGATGCGCGGCGGGGGTCGCCGCGCGTGCGTACGGCTCCGGACACTTGTTTTTCGCAAAGCAGGTAGCGTTAGCGATCAGAGATAGCATCGAGTTGACCCGGATCAAAGCAAAGGGCCAGCGAGGGGAAAGCGTCGTGAAGAAGCTGCGCTGGTTTGACGAGGAGAACGGGGACAAAGGGCAGATGAAGGGGAGATCGTCACACCCGTCTCGGTCAAAGGACAGCTCGGAGGACCACCGGCTAAGTCTCGCCGCCGTCTCAGGGGCCTCCGAGCCCGGACCCGCCGTGACCCCTGCGGCGTCCCCTGGTTATCACTTTACAAGGCAGGCGTGGGCAGATGTTGGGGTTCAAGTCAGCCTGCCCCAGGAAGGTGTAGCAGAGGTCAAGGCGCCGCGGTGCAGCACCAGGACCGCCGGCCCCAAGGTCCCCCAGAGGGAACTGTCCGCCGCAGTTTCAGGGGGTCTTGTTTCCTCGCGGACTAGAAAGGGCATTGTGGTGCGACCTCAATCTGCCACCGAGGTGAGTCAGATTGCCAGGACCCAGGGGAAGATGCTGACGCCCCGCCCACCAGCCAGGGCCGAATCCACGCAGGAAAAAAAGCCGTATGCCATTAGGACTCCAGATGGCGGGGGCCGGGCCGGAGTCGACCGTAAACAAGCTCCGGCTGCAGATCCGGACGTTTATTCCTCGCCGCTAGCGCGGCGCGTAATCCGGGCAGATAGCGCTGTTGTGTACACGCCGCTGTCACCCTCTTGTACCTGCCCCGTCCCGGCCGCCAACGTAATGAGCATGCCTAGTTTAGGTCATGTGGCCGGTCAGGGTTGCAGTAGAAGAAGAGCGCCGGTGCACGATGGAAAAGGCCTGTGTTTAGATTGCACTCCCACAGACGATGAGATCTCAAAGCTCTGGCGCTGTGTCCGCAGCGCCTTAACCACCAAGAATGGTAATGTATGTTTGGCTTCGAGACCCTCACGCGGCGCGGGCTTGGCTCCCATCCGTGTGTGCACACACTTTATACTCACATGCGTGTTTTTGTTTTTTTTTTTTCTCAGCCACATTCGTGTCTCGGCCATTGAAATTGAAATATAGAGTTACAGACGATTATTAACCGCAGAAGCAAATATTCCTCCCTTTTATCCCGGTGACCCTTAAATCACCCCCGTCTTTTTCTCTGCAGCCGTCGTCGCATGTAATCGCTCCAAATGGAGAAAGCAGGGAACGGGTTCCAAATGGATTTTTATTTAATGGGGGATCATTTTTTTCATCAGGGTGCGTCGCGTACTGGAAAACGTCTCGAAACCGTTCATCTATCGCCAATTCATTGATACTGATCTGGATAATAGATCGCACATTTTGTCCTTTTGAAGCTTGAGCGTTCAGAAAAGACAAACACGACCCCGGAAACCTCTCGTCCGACTGTCGGCCGTCTCGCCTTTATCCGCCCTTCGATTCCACGTCGCCATTGATGATTTAATTACGGTTTAATACCCTTTCGAACTTTGGCCGTAACAACATTTTTCCAATGTGGCCAGAAAAAAAAACAAAAAAAAACGTCATCGTTTTATTCGCCGCACTCGATCTGGTTGGTGACTTTTTTCAACATCTGTTGTTCAGTCAGAGCAGGAACGCAAAACAGTAGAAGGACGATGAACCACATGCGTTTTATTTTGAAAATGAAAACGATTGACTGCCTCGGCACGTGTGCGTCACCTTCAAATGCACGGAAATAAATAAAATCATTCATTATCTTTGCCCATTATCCTGTACTCAGAACTTGCAAACTCCACAGACACAGGCCCCCTGGTGGGACTCAAACCAGGGATCCATATTTCTGCTTAATTTACATTACATTACATTTGGCAGACGCTTTTATCCAAAGCGACTTACAATAGAGGACACAGGGACTGCAAATAACACTTGCAAATACAAAAAACACTTGCAAATTTAATGTGCAGCATGTAAAAAATGTGAAGTGTATCAGACCCCAGCACCACCAGGCATGATTCAGCGTCATTTTCAGCCATATTACATATAGCCATTTTTTATATCTGTGTATATATATATATATAAAGAGAGAGAGATAAATAGAATGATAGCGAATAGTTCATGTCATTTGGTTTGATTTTCCTATGTATTTCTTCATTTGAAATTTTTTTTTTTTTAATCATGACGCTCGGTAAACGTCGATACACGCAGTACTGACATGTGACTCGTCCTCCAGCTAAAACCCCGTCTGGCAGACCGGGCTCGGAGGGTGGTCCTGCCGGAAGGAGCCCCGGCACGGAGCGGAGCACGAGGCCTCCCGGCTCCAGGAACAAAAGGCCTCCTCAGCCGTCTCAGGTACCTGCACGCTGTTGCCCTGTGGGGCAAACGAGGGGGGAAGGATTGCCTGGGATTAGTGGATGGGTGTAGTAGTGGAATCTGTTCTCGCAGTGCTCCTCACGCTGTATTTAGGAAGCCAAACCAACTGGAGTGTGTGCTTTTGAAAAGAAAACTGGATGGACTTGGGTGAAAATGTGATGAGACGGCCTGTGAATGCAACTTTAAACCGATGAGATAAATAATCAGCCGTGTGCTGCGGAAACTAATGTGCGCTTTTCTGGTTTTGTGCAGCCGAGGTCTGCAGACCCCGAGAGGCCGAACTCGGATGCATCCGAAATGCCCGCTCTGGTTGGAGGTATTCATTTTGTCAGTTGTCCTGTGCGGCGCTTTATTTTCTGCTGATAAAAGTGAAATTCCACTTGTCTGTGTGTGAGATGATGTTTTTAGTTTGCCCTCTCCAACCCCCCAGGGTTAAAAACCATGTCCAGATCTCACCTGGTCGCTGCTGAAGGTCCACCAGTGGAGAGGGATATCGCGGCTGCCACGGAAACGTCCTGTGCCGGCGTGCAGCAGCGCGGAGCCACCTCCATTTCCATGGAGGAGCAGAAGATCTTGCTGTCCCTGGACAAACTCAACTACCGGCTACGCTGTGAGCTAATTCTCGTCCTGCGCTTGGAAGGCGGCCATGATGGCGTCATCTGTGCAGCACAGCGCTAATGACATGCCGCCGTGTCCGGCGGTCCGCGTGTTGTTATTTTGTAGATGTGCACCAACACGTCTGGAGGAACCCTTGCACACACGGCCTTGGACTCGGTGATGCACCTTCTGTGAGTATGGACTTCTGAAGGAAGCTACTCTTACCTGCACACAGGAAGCTACTCCTGCTGAACGTGTTATTATTTTTTTTTTGTCCAGAAAAGAGAAGCGGGGGCTGTGGACGACCACGGGCGCAACGCATCCGCCGCCAAGGACTCTACGCCACACCAGAAGGAACCCTGACTTCGGCAGAGGTCTTGAATCCCATCACACGGTGCGACCAGACATTCTAGCGCTACAAAAACAAAACCAAACCCCCTCAGTGGACATTGAAATTGAACGTGCCTGCAAAAAAAAAAAGAACATTACCACAAGGAAACCAAACTTCATTTTTATTTTCCCGCCTGCTCTTAAAACACACAAGAAGCACTGTTTAGTTTCTTTTCAAATATACCTATTTATTTTCAGCGGTGTCTCATCCTGTCATTACATTATAAAAATAAAACTACAATGTGATAGAAAACTCTTGAGGAAAACACGACGGACAAAGTGTTTTTTATAACTTCACAGATGTTTGTATGTCTTGAACCACGTCTTGTCGTCGATAAATGTCTGGGAAAGCTTTCGGCCGAGCGTCGGAACGTCAATGTCGCGTTCTTCTCGCTCTGACAGCTGGAGGAACGGCATTTACCGTCCGACGCTTCAAACTCAACCTACAGGCCCAACAAGGTCGGCTGCCTCCTCGTCCCCCCCGAACTGGAATTAGCCTTTGCAAATGGGCACCCTCTCACGTTCTGCGTGAAAAGAAATAGCTGCTTATTAATTCTTTATCTCCCGTGTTCAAAATAGGTGTGCACGGGGGAAACAGGCTTAAGGGATTATTAACAGAAGACGAGTTGCCCCTCCCTCACCGGCATGTCTGGTTTTGCCCCGCCATCGGCCTGCTAGGACTTGCCATGAGAGGCGGAGGAAGCCAGCACTCGGGTAAAGACTCGGGGTCACGCCGATGATGAAACTTTTGCCATTTGCACGGGGTTTCGGGTCTCCCGTCGCCGCCGTCCCGGCTGAATCATCGCTATCGGGCAAGAAACAGACCATCTTAACCGGTAGCGAGCGATTCAGCCAGCGGGGCACGAAACATCAGATTATCTGTAGTCTGTCGTCATCCGCGCCAGCCGCCTGCGGGCAGAACGCTCAATCTGCAGGTTCGCAATGAAATCTGTTCATTACCCCCACCCACCGGCGTCGATACCCCCTTCCCCGCCCCCCGCACGCAGTGGGTTTATAAGCCCCGACGAAGACAACACCCAGGGAGCTAAAAAACAAGGGGGAGATGTTTCCACCGATGCAAGTCGGAGCCTGTGCTTGTGAAGCTTAATCTCCAGCGTTTTGTCATTTCGTCAAGGTTACCGCGGATGAGCGGAGGCCTCAGCCCACAGCGGGCCTAATTACTGCTTATGTTAAAAAATAAAAGGCAAAACTTGACGCGGCGGCGGATTTTAGCTAATGTATGTTCAGGTGTTGTGAAAACAGAGGCTTTAGATTTATTAAACCAAGGTGATTCGGACGTGAAGGCCAGACCGAGAAACAGAATCCGTAAACAAGGAGTGGGCGTGGATCCGTTTCGCCTAAAGATACTTTTGGTAAAACGGTGAAGAAACTTGAATTAATTCGGGTCGAACCAGAGCAAGAAAACAATGTCGTTCTTTTTGAATGATGAACTTGCAGGGGTTTGATTCGCCAGCGGTGGCGCCTGGAATTACGTGCTTCGTCCTGTAGGGGGCGCCCGATCTACCTTGCCCTCGCATAGGGTGGCAACAGAGTGCGTCACGACATCCAATAATAACACGGGCTGGAAACACGGGCGCTTGAAAAGATTGGGGTGTTTAAGTATAATAGATGTTATAATAAAAATGACACGGTGTTGTCATTCTGCAGGACGCTTGTGGAGGGTGGGGGGGGGGGGGGGTAGGGGGAGTCGGGGCTGGGGGTTCGGGGGGGCTGGGGGGGGTAGAGGCCCCCCGACCGGGAGGGGCCCCGGGGTCGCCCCGTGGGGACGAGGGGATGCTGACCGAGTGGGTGGTCCACGCCGCAGTCCATCTCTTTAATGTGTCTGAGTGCATCACAATGATGTGAAAATGACCGCTGTCAGCCTGCACAAAGGGCGTCTCTTGACTGATGGCATGTGTGTGTGTGCACGTCGGAATACACACCGGCCTGGATAGTCACAAAAATATATTTCTATATTTAGATATAAAATTGCCAGAAACAAATCTGTTTCAATGTAATGATACGCACCTAATTGTCGTGAATATCACTGCAATCACGTCAATGCAAGCATTGCCCATTATATGAATTTTTTCATATTTAATTTAAAGCATTTCATATTTTCAAACGTGAAGATGCAGAACATGCAGTTAAGGTAAAATTTTTTCATTTTTTTTTTTTTCGAGTGGGAATGTATGTCTGTTTTTGGAAAGGAATGAATGAATAGGAAAGAAGAAACAAGCAGGTGACCTGCACCTCGCTGGTGATGCTGGGCTTTACATGTGAACGGAGGGGGGGGTTCATAATCATTCATTGAGTGGATGTATGGGAGAGAGAGGTGGAACAGAGCCTGCGTATCCACCGAGTGTGGATCTTGACAAAATGATTTCTCAATGAAAGAGGGGCCCCATTAGCATAACAATTGTGGGAACCGCATGGATCTACTTTTCATGAGCACTGTAAAAAAGAAAAAAAAAAAAAGGAGTGTGTGGGGAGGGGAGGGTAAAATAGAGCCGGTAATGAGGAGAGAAAACGTGGGATTGAGTTATTGATAAAATCCAAACCTTGGGAACAAAGTTTGCCGTCTCTTTATATGCAGATGATGCGTATTTAATCCCGCACTTGTATACATACTGATGAACTTGCAAAAATAGGATCCAATTGAAAGTGGCAGGATTTTGTTTTTAAAGCCCCCACACCCCCGTGGCCCCTTTTCCAAACCTGCGTGGTGCATTTGAGGACCCAGTTTGCACAACACTTCCACGTGTTGGGGAAAATGGGCCGGAGTTTCCCCCCGAGAGGGGACCAAGGTGCACCCGCTGACCCACCGGCAATGAAATAAAGCACCATTAACCACACCAATAATAATAATAATAATAATAATGATAATAATAATAATATCATAATACGAAGAAAAAGATAAGATAAACTTTATTGGTCCCATGATGGGGGAAATTCGATTGTCAGTGCAGCAATCCAGGGTAGAAATGTGTGCAAATAGTAATAATAGAAGATTATGCAAATAGGAATACAAAATAAACAAAGACTATGCACAATATATAGAATATAGAATACAAAAAAAAAAAACAATCATAATAATCTCTAATCTCATCGTATGCTCTTTAGATTGAGAGAAAAAAACCTTCGTCAAAAACAAAAAGACAAAGGAAAGTGCGTGTTTTGTCTTAAAAGGGGCCCGGGGACCCCGCGGCCCTCCCATGCCCTTTTCCAGGGAGCTGACCTCACACAGAGGACATCATAGAAGAACAACAATAATAAAAATAATAATCTCTCATTTTCTGTCTTTTAGATGGAGAAAAAACGATTTTCAAGTTAAAAAACAAAGAAAAGTGAAGGTTTGGCTTAAAAGGGGGCCCCCTTCTTGCATAGCATTTGTGCAGCATAGCCCGTGTTGTTGTAAACTGACCAGTATTTTTCCTGCAAGTGAAGACGCTGGAGGGAACCCAGGGGCCCCTCACGGAGAGGAAGTAATTGAATGATAATAATAATAGTAATAATAATGAAAATAATAGTAATTATATCTAATTATCTGTCTTTTAGAGAAAGAGAAAAGGGTTCTTAAAAAAAAAAAAAAAAGGCAAAACAAAGTGTATCTTTTGTCTTAAAAGAGGCCCCGGGACCCCCAGGCTTCCCCTCTCCTTTTCTAAACCCTCATGATGTGTCTGCGAACCCACTTTGTGCAGCACTTCCCATGTTGTGGTAAACCAGCCAGTGTTTTCCCCCCAAATGGGGTCGTCGGAGGGGACCCGGGGACCCCCGCTGACATCATGGAGAGGAAGTAAATGATAATAATAGTGATGAAAATTATATCTAGTTTTCTGTCATTTAGAGTGAGAAAAAAACGTTTTCTTCCAAAAAAAAAAAGTCAAAGTGGATATTTTGTCTGTTAAAAGGGGCCCCAGGACCCCCAGCCCACCCATGTCCTTTTCCAAACCCTCATGGTGCGTTTGTGACCCCAGTTTGTGCAGCACTTCCCTTGTTGTGAAAAACATGCCTTTTTTCCTCACAAGTGAGGACGTCCAGGGGCCCTCTCTGATCTCAGGAGGAATAAATAAATAAATGAATAATAATAATAATAATAATAATATCTAGTTTTCCGTAATTTAGAGTGAGAAAAAACAGTTCTTTTTTTGAAAAGACGTGTATAATTATTTATATTATACCCTACAATATAATATAATATTTTATTATATTCATAGTTACTTACAGTGAGAGAAAACAGTGTTTTTAAAGGCGTTTATTTAGTTATTATATTATATTATATTATATTATATTATATTATATTATATTATATTATGTTATATTATGTTATATTATATACTAATATACGTATTTAGATTGAGAGAAAAAAGTTTTTTTTGTTTTAAAAAGACGTTTGTATAGTTATTTATATTATATTATATTATATTATATTATATTATATTATATTATATTATATTTTATATTTATATAGGTATTTAGATTTAGAGAAAACAGTTCTTTTTTTTTTAAAAAAAAGCATCTGTGGAGCACCTTTTTGCAGCACTTCCCATGTTATGGTATGGCAGCCAGGGTTTTCTTCCCAAATGGGAGCACTGGAGGGACGAAATAAATGAATAATAATAATAATAATATTATATAGTTTTTTGTTATCTAGAGTGAGAAAAAATAGTTACATATATATTTTTTTTTTTGAGGTTTTTGTGGACCCACTTTGTGCACCACTTCCTATGTTGTGGTAAACTAAATGGGGACACCAGAGACGAAATAAATGAATAATAATAATAATAATACAGTTTTCTGTTATTTAGAGTAAATAATTAAATGAATAAAAATAGTGAAAATAATCGTAATAATATGTAATTTTCTGTCTTTTAGAGCCATCTTTTAAAAAAAAAAAAAACGCAACGGTTAGTGCATGTTTATTCCGTAAAGCTGTCCCCGCGTCCGGCCCCGCACGGCCCCGCACTGCACGGCCTGTCCCTTTAAAGCCTCCCGTCCCAATTAAAGGCCAGGCCCCGCCCCGCCCCCTCCCGCAGCAGACGTCCCATGAGTCATAAAGTTTGATGTCCTGCTCAAAGTTTAGGCTCGACCGGGGCTGCAACTTTTTTTTCCCTTCTGTCTCCAGATAAAGTGAGCTGCGGAGATTTCACCCTGCAAGCGAGGAGTGTGTCCCATCGGACTGGAACACACACAACTAATCCGGAGGATTTTTTTTTTTTTTTTTTTTGGAAAACCCGAGTGTGTTTTTGTGTGTGTGTGTGTGAGTGTGTTTTCGGTTTCTTTTTTTTTTTTCTTGTAAAGTCGGAGGGGCCAGGACGCCAACACAGATCCCAGATATGCGCTTTGTTACGCTCACAAGTATGCCAGCGAGGAACAACAGGAAAAGTGTGTGTGTCGGCGCGCACTTCGACAGCTAACACACTCCGGGAAGCGAACCCCCCCTCCTTCCCCTCCCCAACCCTAAACCCAAAAACTTTTCCAGGATGGCCTGGGAAAAGTTTTGCTGACCGCCATCGAGATTTCCTGTTGCTTGCGGGAAAAAAAACTTTTTTTTATTTTTTTTTTTATTGGGATTGGCTTTTTCCTTTCTCCTTCTCCCTATTCCTCTCTGGAAGGACACACACTCGGACAAAAAAAAAAAAAAAAAATTGACGGGACCGTCCGGGACGATGGATCCGAGCCAGCACAACCCTCCCGCCGGACACCAGATCGTCCACGTCCGGGGCGACTCGGAGACCGAT
Organism: Fistularia commersonii; assembly: GCF_037954325.1. Taxonomy (NCBI): domain Eukaryota; kingdom Metazoa; phylum Chordata; class Actinopteri; order Syngnathiformes; family Fistulariidae; genus Fistularia; species Fistularia commersonii. Next base: position 2,158,443 of record NC_141301.1, read on the forward strand.
CTGGAGGCGCTCTTCAACGCCGTGATGAACCCCAAGAACACCATCGTACCCCCGTCCGTGCCCATGAGGATGAGGAAACTCCCGGACTCCTTCTTCAAGCCCCCAGAGCCGAAATCCCACTCCAGACAAGTAAGTGCAGGCCCCGTCCTGCGGGGGCCCCGGGCCTGCGAGCAGAGGGGGGACGGGCGGGGGTTGGCGGGGGGGGGGGCTGCGGTGCACTCCGACGTGTTACAAATCTGTTTAAAAAAGCAAAACAAATAACAAAAGTCATAACATTTCATCATTTCCTTGCACCCAAAGTTTTTATTTTCCCATCTTGACCAGTGAGAGGAGGCCTAAATAAGCCCCCACCCCAATACAGTGTAACAATACATTTACCTCCTCCAACACTTGTTGTGACTTGTCGAATCAGTAATAATAATAATAATAAACTCATTAATAACCCCTCTCTCTATGTATAAACATATCATTCCGCATATGCATGGGTGAAAGTCACATAAAAATGAAGTGTGTGTGTGTGTGTGTGTGTGTGCGTGTCGATGCTGCCCGGGCGTCCTGTGGAAATGTTCTCACCCTCCGGAGTGAGTTGTCAGGTTGGCGGGGGCTGCGCCGGAAATCAGAGTTTTGCACAGGATATGATTTTGCTGTTTGTTTGTTTTGTTTTGTTTTTTTACTTCTTTTGTTTGTATTTATAGACCGAGCCAACCGGTCGGTGGAGAGCAAAGTTTATGCATTTTTTTTTTTTTTTTTTTTTTTTTTTTAGGAAACGGGATAATTTGCAATTAAGAAATCATATGATGGTTGCATTTGTCCTATTTATCACCCCCACCCCTCCTCTTTTCCTCCCCCTCCCTCTTTCCCTCTCCCACAACTGTTGCTTGTGGTCTCTGGAGTTTGTCACTGCTGCGCATGCGCGGTGTGCTCTCTCCTGCAGAGACCGAGGACCCCCTCCTTCTTCTTCTTCCCCTCCTCCTGCTCCCTTTCCCTTCCCTCCCTTCCCTCCCCTCCTCCCTGGGCCGAGAAACTTAACTTGCCTTCACATGCACTGAACCTCCACACACACACACACACACACACACACACTCACATGCAGAGCTATAAATCTGGCTTTTAAAATCAGGATTCATACTTTTTTTTTTCAGCCTCATGTTGTTGTTTTTGTTTTCCCAAGTGCAGTTTTTTTTTTCAATGCTTTTAAAAAGTGTGTAAAATGGGGAAAGGGAACGGCAGGTTCGGGGGATGTGCAGGAAAATTCTTATTTTTTAACGTGACGTCACTCTCCTCGCCCCCCCTCCCCCTTTCTGGATTTGGTGAAACACCTGGTTTTGTTTTGAACCCAAAATCGATCACACATTTTATTCTTCATCGTCGCCATAGCGGGAAAAATTCACGCCGCCTCTTCTTCCATCCACCGCACAGGCGAGCACCGACGCCGGGAGTGGCGGAGCGCTCACCCCGCACCACGTACGCGCGCACTCGTCCCCGGCTTCCCTGCAAATGGGCGCCGTCTCGGGCGGCTCCCTGCCCGGCATGGCCTCGGCGGGCGCCTCCCCGCAGCACCTCCGCCAGTCCTCCTACGAGATCCCCGACGACGTTCCCCTGCCCCCGGGCTGGGAGATGGCCAAAACAGCCTCCGGACAGAGATACTTTCTCAAGTAAGTGCGCCGGTAACAAATCTCGGAACCGTCTCTGGAGGCCTGCAGTCCTCAGATAACCTTGAGAGTTTTTTGTCTTGTTTGCTACAGATGGTATAAATGAATGGGGTTCCTAGCGAATGTACACATTTAAGTAGCGCAGGCGCAGCTTTGCATTCTGATGATCCATACGGAAGGGTGTTTTATGTATGACAAACTGCTCAATAAGTCGATATCTGGACGCAGCGGTCAGCGCGATCTCCTCATTGAAAGGTCCTGCATGGGGTTCCTCGGGGTTCTCCAGTTCCTCCCGCCGTCCAAAAGGAGATTCATTGGAATTGTCCGGCTGTGTGAATGGTTGGATGATGTGAGCGTGGGAGGATGAATGGTTGGATGGATCCAACGGACATTTGAATGAATGAGTGAATGGTTGTGTTTCTATATGATGTGTAAATGTTTTTATTTTCTTTATATAGTGTCTGAATGGGAGGGTGAACGGTCGTATGCCTCTATACGTGTAAAAGGTTTGGTGTGTTTCTATGTGACACGTGTGTGAATGGTTTCACCAAATGACAGCTGGGAAAGGCTTCGGCCACCGTCCGCGACCCTGACTGCAGGATAAGAGATGGATGACGAACGAACGATCGAACGGGATCCCCGAAAGTCGGCACCCGGCCTTGTTTTTGCTCATTTCACGATCGGCAAACCTTTAGCGGCTTTCAAGCCTAGTTGGGTTTCGGCCGCTCAAATCCGTCGGGACGAATGACGACGATCCGGGGAACCGGATCCCAAAATAAAGAGTGTTTTCCGCACTGCGATCCAGTGTTGAGTTTCCGGGGCGGCCCGGGACCAATTATTCGGCGTTGACAGAAACGGGGCAGCGACGCCGCGGACCCGTCCCATGTACATTAGACATTTTAGTCATTTACCACGCTGCTACAGTGGACAATGGCTTGCCAGTGTCCTCAAATCTGGACAATTCGCCAATTCTAAATCCCGGGTTATTTAATTTGGTGGCCCAGGCAAACAAGACAAGTCCTTTTTTTTTTGGGGGGGGGGGGAGCTGCATGCAGGGTCCCTTATCTCCGTCTCAGGTTTCAGCAGGGACAATGGTCCACTGTCGAAGGCCCGGGCAGATCTGCAAAACTCATCCGGCTGCACGCAAGGCTCCCCGGCGTCGATATTCCCGAGCAGACCTTTTAAAATCGGGCGTTCGCCACAAACAGTCGTGTTATTGAGGGATCACTCGACATCAGAGGCCAGTTTGTGTTTTTTTTTTTTTTTTTTTTTTTTATTGTTTCCATGTAAGAGCACGCCGTTTTGCACAAAAAAAAAACAAAAAACATCAGCGTCTTGACGCAGGACCGCGCTAACACGATAGCCTCGGATTTAACTGGATCGGGGGGTTGGGGGGGGGGGTGCTTTTTGGGTTGCCAGATGTTAGGAGGTCTCACATCTGGAGAACATCTGCGGCCCCGTTCAAAGGGGGCTCTGCCGTGATGGTAGAAAAGAACACCGGGCAGACTTTCCCAGGGATCACCGTGCATGTGAGGGAACGCGCCGATCGGAACGCCCTTCCGTGCGATCCAGCGATTAATTCGAAATAAATGATCGGCGTCCCGGTTCAGACGTGAGGGTGAGGCGCTCGTGCCTTTTTTCGTTTTTTTGACTCTCCGTTTTACCGGAACGTGCCCTTTCTGTGGCTGTATTTTTTATGTTTTTATTTTTCCAAAATTGAAACAATGTGTAATGTGTCATATGTTGTATAACAATTGCGTAAACGTCAGATCGGGTCGGACCCCCGCTCCCCCTTCCCCTCGATGCTGGCCAGAAGTTTCCTTTCCTAAAACAAAAACCTTTCATATTCCTCCCGCTCGCTCGCGAGGATGAATCACGTCAAGGCCGAAAACATTTCACCCCGAACGATCCTGCGTCCGTTTGCCGTTAACGTCGGACTATTGTTTTATATTTCACATTAACAGCCGACGCCGTGGACTTAGACACTTCGGACGGTCAACTTCTGAACCGTGGGTGTTATTCAGATCGGGTAAATGCAAGTTTTATAAGAAAAAACAAGAAACACAAATCACAGGGGGATAAAAAAAAAAAAAAAAAAAAAAAATCCCTGCAGGAGACGTCTTCCATACGCCGAACATCAAAGTGCTGACATTCGATCCGGAGCGAAGGCGGCCTCGGCCGGGCCGCTGGAAAAGACACTCCCCTATTTATAAACAGGGGCCGTCTGACCGAGCGGGGATTGTGTGTGTGTGTGTGTGTGTTTGTGGACGGACAGGTGGGGGTGGGGAATCGGCCCGGCGGCTAGCGTAGCCTAGCCGTGAACGAGGCCTCACGTTTCACTCAGGTGCCGGGTTTTCGCGTTCACCCGCTCATCGTGGAGAATTCCCCGACACGGGTGTCGTCGCTGAAACATGCGCGGCGACGGGGGGGGTTGAGAAAGTTCAGCCCCAGTGAGTCATAGCGGGCCGGCGGGGGTACCAGCGTCCCCCCCCCCCGTCCCCCCTCTTTTCGGGAGCCGGGCTCGGTTTTGGGTTGAATAGAGCCGCGGCGCCGCGGCGGTTCCTCTTTTGTGTCCGTCGGAGTTAAATGGCAACCGCGCGGAGACGGCGAGGAGAGGGGGGCCAAGAGAAACTCCGGCCCTCCCTTTGTCCCCGAAGTAAAACAGCGATCTTTATTCAGACAACAGGCTCGCTGAGGCTCATGTGAGCCTTCCCAAAATAGACAAATGGCTGACACGAAAGTTTTAAAGATGGCAGCGAGCGGGGCAACTGGAGCTTTACATCGGGGCAGAGAGCGCCAAGACTGATCGGGGTCCTTTTCCTTGAAAAGTATTCATTCGTCGGGCACTTCTTGAAATTCGTATTTTCCCCCGGTTAAATGCGACGACGGTGTCCGATCGGCGGATCTCCCTTCTCTGGGGAATCGCAGTCCGTGTTTTGCTTCGTTAAGAAATAAAACCTGAAGGTTTAATGACTGCTAGAACGTCAACAAAAGTCTGTTGACCTTTCCTCCGTCTTCCTCCCGGCACTTTGCCACCCCCCGGCCTTGTGATTTATGGCAGCAGGGGCAGAGGGGGTTGGGTCACCGTGCCGGGGACGGGACGGGGGGACGGGGAGGGGGTTGAAGGGCCGGGGTCATAAACTAATGAAGGCTTCTAATTTAGACACACCGGTGAACTTAGGAGGGGTAATCGCCGTTTCCGGGCCGCTTATTAAATGCAGCTCTGAATGAGCTTTTAGTCCGTGGGAAGTCAGGCCTGAGCAGAGGGAGGCTTTCGGGGACGGGTGGGGGGGCTATTGTTTGCCCCCAGGGGCAGGTAGAGCCCCGGTGTTGACGGACACTTTTGTTTTTTTGTTCTTTTTCTGATTGGATTTTAAACTGCTTTTTAATTAGAGCCGGTTTCCCACACCCAGACCGAGAGATGGCTCGGGGGGGGGGGGGGGGGGGTCGCGATCAATAGCGTTACCAATAAGGGTTTATACATAATTCTATTTAGTCGCTCATAATTTCTTCTGACTTCCCCCTTTTTTTTTTTTTTTTTTTTTTTTCCCCGATTCCGACGTGAAACTTTTATGGGAATCGTAACTCGTCAGCGAGCGTCTCCGATTGGTTTAATTCGTGTATATCTGGTCGAATGAAGGGCGCTCGCGTCGCCATTCGCCTCCCTCTCCTTCCACATTTGCCCTGGATTTGTGGTAAACATCCGGGACCGGGGGTCGGCAGCGATCCGCTCCGCGACTCGCCTCGCGTCGATTTCACACCGATCTTCATACTCGCGCTAATGTGTTTATTCCGTGTCATTTGCGATCAGGAGTGTGTCCGATCTTCATCGAGCTGTTTTTAACTCCCCTCCCCCCGTCGGCCACAAATGGTGCTGGGAAGGCCGGGTTGTAAGCCTGTGTGAAGTCCTCATTTGGAGCAACTTTGTGTTTGACAAACCTTTGGTTTATTGACCACACACAGACAAGACTCTTCCTGTTCGACCGGGACCCGTCAGCTCAGCACACAAATGGGACTGTGAGAAAGTCAAGCTGGTGTTTACCGAAGTCCCGATGTAACACCTCTGTCCCAGACATCAATGCCTGCACTGTCACAGAGGGCATCTCCACAAAGATGCAGTATCTGAGGGGCCAGGTCCGCTCAGGTCGGGGCCGCCGGCTTTTTCACACCGACCAGAAACACGACGCGCTTATCGGAGGATTTTTGCAGTTCCTGGAACCTTCTCCGGAACTTGGACGTTTCTCGGTGCATCGGGGCCGGAGAAGAACCAGGGGCGGTGGATCATAGGTGCGCGGTAACATAGGTGCTAACATTACCGGATACTTAGCGCCATTTTTAAAAAAAGAACTGGTCACCGGTCTGCTCTTTTCTGATGGCAAGATGGAAACAAGAAATGGGCCGACGACGAGGTCCGAGCTCTTCTGGTCTGCTCCGCCTCTGAGGGGTTTCCGGAGCTCGCAAGGAACGTCAAGATTCTGGCCAAAACAAGCGCAGAGTTAGCTAACGGCTAACGGGGTTCTTCACACAGCAAAAACACTTCAACCCCTCTGATAGTTCAGGGTTATTGTTCCCCAAAATGCAACTTCTACTTCCTTGCTGTCCGAGCCGTCTTCCTTTTTTTCTTCGCTACCAGTGGGAATGCAAAACTAAAAGGTTCCCCCTGGAGGAGGCTAGTTTCTGGAACGGAATTCAAGCTACACAGTTCTTAGAACCCGTCTGTCAAAAGCGGCTAATAAGAAAAATATGCCACTTTTTTTCCGCGGCGCACTTATTATCCAAACCTCCGTGCCCGGCGTTTTTTATCCTTCTTCTGGACAAAATGGGAAATATAACCGGTTTATTGTTGTTGTTTTTTTTTTTTCTTGTTCCGAGTGGGTCGAGCCGGTGCTCGGTGCAAGTTGAAAACACCGCTACAGTACCAAAACGGATATTCTTCTTGCTTTTGGGGACAACTTGGCTATCCGCTAACTGGCTAGAAGACGTTCTTGGTCACAATGAGTCGCGAGAAAGTTGGTTTCTAGTTGCCTTTTGCTAAATATTACAATTTTTGAGCGTGCGTTCCTGTACTGAACTCCGTCCGGTCGGTCATTAGATAATCGATTGCCACGTTAAGCATTTACCAGTCCAGGTCTCGGACGCCGCGGAGACGCAGCGGTCGAAGCTGGAGGTTACAGTGGTGTCGAAGGGAGGCCTGTGAATTATTTGCTCCGTCAGCTGCCATAATGGCACTTTCTTCAAAGGGAAACTTAAAGCCACAATGGGGTCACGGAGGTTGCCCCCATAATCTCTGCTGATGATGTCCCGCTGATAGAAGGGCAGCCAGGCATCCCCGGCCGAGCAGGAAGGAGGTGCTCGTCCAGGGCCACGTCTGACCTCCCTCAGCGAGCGCTTTAGCCGGCGGCCTCCCCCGGGGCGGAGCCCGCCTTGAGTTTCGGGATACCATTTTTAACTTTTCGCAAGTCTCTGCTCCACGCGGCTTCATCTCCCTGGCTTCAGGAAAGGCTGTGACACGTACTTTCGAACTTTTCGTACGGAAAAGCGGCGTAGAAGCATCGGACTTCTATCGCGGAGTCAAATCTGGTTGTTTTTTGTGTCGTTTTTTTTTTTTGTTTAAGAGAAGCCCAGTTTGATAAACAATGATCTCATTTGTGGAAATTCATGTTGAGTTGCGATGAAGATCCACCCCCCCCTTCCTCCTCCTCCTTCTCCTCCCTGCTTCACGGCAGGTCACTTTATAAATAACGCTGGCACAATAAACGCCACCTTGATAAGTGGGCCATCAGTCAAGGATATGTCAAGGGCCTGGGCGGATCAAGAGTCCTGCGCCGAGCTCTGCGGGGGCCGCAGTCGACCGCGATGACAGGAAAAACAGGGCGCGTCACGTCCCACGCCGAAGACGTCCTTCTTGATAATGGTCACGTTGGCGACGTTAATGCTCTCCCTCTTCAGTCCTACCTGGTAATTTGTAAAAACCCGTTTCCCACGAAAAAAAAAAGCAACAAAAAAACGAGCGCAAGCTGTATTTTTCCGCCCGCCGTGTTCATCGCGCTTCGGATCACAGATTTTTTTTTTATTTTTAACCGACTTGTTTTCCGCAGAAAGCTGCAGGGGTCCGGCGGAGGCAAACGTGTTTACGGTTTCACGTCCCGAAGCCGCGGCGCCGCGGCGTTTCGCCCGATCCGTCAGAGTTAAGGGGGATTGTTTTGACCAACGCTAACGGTCTCTGTGATCCGACGTGGCGCGCGGCGCTAGCTTAATTAGCTCCGAAGGGAGCATAGCGGTGGAAAAACGGACGTGACTAAACGTATCACAGCTTAAAACCGTAACACGTGGTCTCTGACCGCGGCGCCGACCAAGATCTCGCCGTCGTGTCCTTAGCGTCGCTAATTTCGCAGCAGGAACGCTAAAACTCCCAAGTGTCGCTAATTAGCTTTTTAATTTTTTATGGGTTTGCGTTTATAATAGATGGCAATCCAGATCTATCCGCTAGGTGTTTTTAGCAGATAAATCGCGTGGCCAGGCGTCACCCTGCCTGGCGGGGGGTTGGGTGTTTGCGGCGACCCCCCACCCCCACCCTCGCCGCACCCCTCCAGCCGAGCCGGCGGCGGTGTCAGAGGCGTGTAAAGACAACACCGAACAGTTGGGGCCGCGGAAGGTTTGCTGATCGTCCGCAATTCCTCGCGGCAACTGGTGGCCTCCAGCAGCTCCGACAGTTGCCATGACATTGTTTTGTTTTATGTTACACCTACAGGAAGCGGCGCCGAGCTCGGGCCATGTAGGGTTTGGGCGGCGGGGCGGCGGGGGTTGAATGGATTATCTTTTAGTTTTACAACCCCGCTGATGAATTACCGGCTCCCGGTAACTCATTTACCGACCCTCCCTGTTCCCACATTCAGGGCCTCTGATTGCCGAGGCGTGTTAATTGGAATCCCGCCTCTGTTTTATCACTCTTTGCTTTTTCTGCTTTTTCCGATCGCCAGCTTTGATTGTCCCGACCGCTTTTGATCAGTCCGAGTTGATAGAAAAGTCAATGTTTGTGCATAAATCCACACGCGGGGGGTTAAAGACCTAGCTCGCTGCTAGCGTCGCGCTTGAGATGTCGAACCGGGTGTCCGGCGTGTCAGGATGTGCGTGATGAACCCCTCCTCCCTCTCCTTATCCCGGCGCTTCTCCTCCTCCAGTCTCCTCCCCGCTTCTTTCCTTCCCTGTATAACAAATGTCATAGTTTCCAGAGTGGGAAGGAGGCAGCGGCCGGCGGGGGGAGGAAGGGGGGGCTCGGGGTGTAACAGGACCACAGCAACTCATGCAGCCGATGGCATTCAGAGGGATCGCTTCCGTGGATGTTGTTTTTTCTCTCTCCCTCTCTTGCTTTTCAGCCCTTTTCCCTTTCTCTGGTTGTATCACTCCGCTCCCTGTGACCCCCCCCCCCCCACACACACACACACACACACACACACACACACCCCTCCTTCTCAAGGGGCCCCTCCAGTCTGAGCAGCTCCAGCTATTTTGCTTGGTTTGTGGTGTTTGTGTGTGTGTGTGTGTGTGTGTGTGTGTGTGTGAGGGCCGAGGGGAGGCGGGGCGGCGGTGGGTTCGGTAGGGGGATTTGGCAGCTCCTTTGATCAGTAAAGCATAAACAAGAGGGGCTTCAAAATGGGTTGCATTGTGTTTGGGGGTGGAAAGAGGGGGGGGGAGTGCTGAGTCAGGCCCTCTCACTCTCTGGTCTGGGATCCAGAGCAGACAGGCAGGCTGGGATTACCGCCGAGGCCAAGAGAAACTCTGAATCTCTCACTTCACCCAGCTGTTCCAAAAATCTAGGTAATGGCGCTTTGGGATCGCATTAACAGCCAGTCGAAGAATGGCGGCGGGCGGAGTCGACTGCGACGCTTTAATTTTTTTTTTCCCCTTTGTTTCACGCTGCTACCGACAGACAGAATATGTATGTTGTTATGATGTAAATGCGAGCTCGGGTCTAAACTGTTTGTTTGAGGTGTGTGTGTGTATGTGGTGGTGGTTTGGGGAGGGGGGGGTGGAGGCTCCTGAACGGGATGATTCAAAACACACACACAAAAAAAAAAAAGAACAAGTGAATAGTGGGGTTTTAGGTCGTAGCTCAGTCTGTGCCTTTGTCAAGCAGGTGAAAGCTTTGTAAATGTGGCGCCAGATTGTTAAAGCCCCTGACACTCCACAGTGTCCGAGCGGCTTCCAGGAAAAAGGACCCCCTGCGTTGAGCCCTGGGACTGACCCTCCCTCAATGGAGAGGGTCCTGCCTGGGAGAGGAGGGCTTCCTGTATTAGCTTTCCATCTTAATCAAGCAACAAGTACCAACAAAGCACTAATTATCAATGCCCTCACAGAATGCAACACAATGCCCCCCCCGACCCGCCCACCCGAACCCACCCCCACGGCTCCGTGCGCCTGTCAAGTCAAAGAGGAGCGTTGAAATAGATGGAGCAGCGCCGTTTGATGTCACGTCTTCTTTTTTTTTGGGGGGGGGGGGGGGGGGGGGGGGTTTGAAAGGAGGAGGAAAATCAACCCCCACCCGCCCTCTCCCGCCCCGCCGGCCGTTTCTTCGGGCTCACCGACGGGGCCCCCGGGAGATTTTTGACTTTTTAGTTTTGCCCCCCCCCTCCCCTCAGACCGCCTTCTGTCCCCGGTTTAGTCGCGCCGCCGCCGCCGCCGTGCTCGTTTCTCACGGGAGACGGATGTAGGATGGAACCCCCCCCCCCCCCCCCGCGGGAGTGATCGGCGCCTCGATCGCGTCCGAAATGTTCATTGTTCAAGTTATTCCTGAGAGAAATCCATTTTCAAAAAAAAAAAAAAAAAAACATTTTTGTTTTGCCTCCCCGACAGCCACATCGATCAAACCACGACCTGGCAGGACCCCCGCAAGGCCCTCCTCCAGATGAACCAGGCGCCTCCGCCCAGCTCCGTGCCAGTGCAGCAGCAGAACCTCATGAACCCGGCCAGCGGTGCGTACATGCCGACTCCGTCTGCAGAGTTCCTGTGCTGTTTTTTCCGACGGGGAGGGAGCGACGGTTCGCGGGAAGCGCAACAAGGTGTAGGTCGAGCCCGGCTGCGCCTCGGCTCCGTCACTCCCGGCGGTTGGAATTCGCCCGAGGCGAGGTGAAACTCGGGTAGAACGTGACAGGCTGTCGGACATGTTTCTTTCGGGGGGTTTCTGCATATGTGGCGACGGGACGGGCGCGACGCGAAATTTACACGGGGAAAAAAAAATACCAGAACGCCGTGACGGTCAAAGGTTAAAAAAAATAAAATAAAATAACGCACCCGGTTTGCTTCGGAGGCGAGTTACCGGGGGGGGTCGGCGATGAACCCTCTGCCTTTCCCCAACCTTACTCCTGCCCTGTCGTCCCCCAGGTCCTCTCCCCGAAGGCTGGGAACAGGCAATTACATCAGAGGGAGAAATTTACTACATCAACCACAAGAACAAAACCACATCCTGGCTGGACCCGCGGCTTGACCCACGTTACGGTGAGCTTGTTTTCTTCCTGCTGCGAGTCGAACGGCCCCGCTGACCCCGGCGCGGTGATTCTAGAGCGCGGCGTATTTGCGTATTTTTTCCCTTTTTTTTTTTTTTTCTAAATTAGAAAAAGGCTGTCACATCAGTGAAAGGGGAAAAAAGAAAAACAAAAAAAAGATCTGTCGCTGTTGTTTTCCCCATTTTAAACCCCCGTTATTCACAACGGAGGCGCCGCGGAAATCGCCCCCCCCCCCCCCCCCCCCCCCCCCCCCCCGTGCGATTTGTATCCGATTCCAAGCGGCTCGCATTGTTTTGAAATGACTCGCCGGGTTTCGACTCCTCCGAACCGGCGCCTCCTCCACCTTTTTTGTCGGCCATTTTGGCCGTTCATCCGGACGGTGTTTTTTTTTTCCGCAACCGGCTCCTGGCGGATAAGCGACGGGGCCCCGGGTTCGAGCGGCGAGCCAAAGCTCCCGCGCGCCAAGACGACTCCCATCGACGAAGGCCGCCGCTTATGTCACGCTGACTCATTCACGATTCGGGCGCCGTGACCCCCCCGCCCCCCCGACCGGGAACAGCGGCGTTCCCCTGGGAAGCTCACCCCGGTTCACAAAGGCAACATGTGCGCAGCAGCACGCGGCCTGTTATCCCGTTTAATTTCTCTGTTCTTTTAATCGAGTCCCGGGTTGGACGTTGGGCGTTGGGGGGGGGTTGTAGATTTTTCCGATTGTGTTAGCCGCCGCCGCCGCCCGCCGCCGCCGCCGTGAGGGAAGGAGGGGGGGGGTTAAAAAAAAGTTGAAAACAGAGTTGTAAGAGGAGCGGAGCAGCTGGGAAGGGATGGCGGCGGCGGCCGGCCGAACCCTTTGAAGATTTATAAGTCCTGAACACACAAGGCTGTAGGGCCCCCGAGTGTGTGTGTGTGTGTGTGTGTTTGTGGGGTTAACCCCTTATGCGCCGCCGAACATGGGGCGGCGGGGGGGGAGAAAAATCCCCGCCTTTCTATTTTGGAGAGTTGCGAAGCGGGTGTCGCGTTCGGACGGCGGCGTCTCGGAGGTAAACAAACGGGTTTGTTTTTCTCTACCCCGCGTCGGAATTTTCGCTCTTCCTTTTCGAAAAGCCACAACCCTCGCGCCGCCAACGAGGAGGGGGTCCAATCATAAGCAGCCAGCGGCTCCGATAATGGTGGGCTAATTTGAGCTCGGAGAAGAAAAGGAGCGGAGTGCCTTTAACTGAGGGTTAGCGGCGGCCGGCTCCCCCCCCCTCCGTGTGTGAGGCCCGGAGCAGGAACAGCCTCATTCTGCTCCAGACAGACTTGAATCTCTGCCAGGCCTCTTTATTCTGCAGTCCAACTCTTAATCTCTTCCAGACCTTTTCAGTCAAAGAACTCCAATGTGAGAGGAGAGGTTGAAGCGAGGGAGGGAGGGAGGCGGGGAGGGAGAGGCCGGTCGAAAAAAAAAAGAGGGGGGGGCGGGAGGAAGAAAGAAAAACGGAGGAGCGCAGGGGAAAATCCCGACGGGATAAGCACGCATCCTCTTTGGGAATCGGAGGAGGCGGCGAGAGGCGGACGGTTCAAAATGGCCCCCGTTTTAACGGCGAGGAAAGGCGTGCTGGTAAACCCCTGCTCAGCTCCGGCGTCTCCTCCCGAGTGTTTATATTAAGCCATTTGTCACATTAGCGTAGAACGTGTCATGTGATGTTTTTTTTCATCCCCCCGCCGCTGTCAGGGCGCCGCATTGGAGGGACTTGGCAGCGACTAACGACACGAAAGAGATCAAATACACATGTGTGTGTGTGTATGTGTTTTCAACGTCTGATTGACGCAGCTTCTCATCCGTGTGTTTGACAGCGACGCGCCAGATTGTCGGGAACTCGGGTAAAAAGACGGCGCCGGTTCGAAGCCCTACCATTGACTTCCTGCGCAGCTCACACACACACACACACACTGTAATATCTCCAAAGTCATGAAGAGCTGCAAGACTGGAGTGTGTTTTAATTCATATTCTGAAAGAAACACTCGGTGTGTGTGTGTGTGTTGGGGTTATTTCGTCCCGCTCCTGCTGTTAGCGGCTCAGGGAGATGAAGGGCTGTATTTATAAATAAGATTTGAAAGGTTATGGAGTAAAGTAATTCCCCGCGGATCGAGCGGGAGCGGACTCGGTTGTTTTCCGTCTCGCCGCCGGGCCGCTCCTTCTCGAATCCTCTCCCGGCGATGACAGAGCGGCGTTTGCGTGGCGTCTCGCTTATCTCCACGATTAAAAACCCGACTCTTTCCCCAAAGGTTTTTTTCTTTTCTTTTTTTTTCTCACGTCTTCAATCCGTAGCCCACAAATATCGACAGAAGGGTTCGGATTCGCTTTCGGTTCGCCCCGGAGAGCCGACCCCGCCCCTGCTCGGGGGTCATCTCGCGGCGTAACGTGGCGGCCTCCGGCGCGATGGCCCCGATAAGAGCCCGTGTCGCCGGCGCGTTGTGTTTGCGCCGCCGCGTGAAGAAGACAAAAGGCGGACGGCATTAACTCGTCTCTTATCTCCCGAGCCTGACTGCTATCGCTACCCGTATGTGTTGCTGACATCAACCGACTTTTTAAAAAAAAAATACACACACAATCGTGCACGCACGCTCCTGCTTTTTAATGCTATCACGCTGGCCCTGAAATGAACCTATCGGCGTCTCCTATCTCATTCACAAATGTAACCGGCAGCTTCGGTTCTCCCCTTTGTTTGTGCATTCTTCCTGTATCGTCGGCCGCTGTTTGGTCTGCGAGGGAGTCCTTGATTCGGCGGCGCGGCAGAACCTGCAACAAGTCGGCATTCATGGCGATGCGCTCTTGAAGACGGGTCATGTGCTCGCCCTTAATAGACGCGTAGTCTTCCGATCTTGTGCCTTAAAGGGGGAGGAAGGCGGGGGGGGGTGTTTTTCCTAACTCGGGGTCGCGTTTGCGTAGGCCTGGCAATCATTTCCAGCAGTTACGGCGACGGGAAAACAGCTCTTGTTGATACGATCGACTCTGACGGGCAAATATAGCGACCGCACGGAGCGGCGGAAACACCGGCGGAGTTGTCTGCCGAAAGCGGTGCAATAAAACATGACCTCACAAAAGATGGCGGCGGGAAAACTGCGACGAATTCCCGGTGCACGCTCTCGCCCCGAGACATCTACAGCTGCAGACGCGGCTCAGGTGGGAGTCGCTGGTGGTGGGATCCAGCCACAAAGGCCGGCGGTATCTACCAGAGATAAGCAACGGGGAGAAGTAGCACTCTCTCCCATGGTCCCGGTGTGTGTGTGTGTGTGTTCATCTGCATGTGTATGTAGCCAGGGCGGGGGTGCGTGCGTGGACAGGGAGGGGACGGAGGTCGCCGGAGATGGAAGGCAGGGCGGCCCGAGCCCGCCGCCCCCCGGAGCTTCCCAGGGAGAGCCCTGAGCCGCGGCTCATTCAGCTCCTGAGATAGTGTAAACAGACAGTGATTGAATGGTGATGTGAAAGGTGCCGGGGCGGGCAGGACGGGACCGAGAGGCCCCCCCTCCAACCCTCCAACCCTCCCCTCCCGTCGGGGGGCTTTGTTTTGGTTGCCGGTTCGAGCGCATAAGCAAACAGCGCTGCTCATTGGCTCCGGCACTGTTCCGCCCCTCGCCACCGAGCACATTTGCTTGTCTTTCTAACAACGGCGATAAAAAGTGACCTACTTTGAATGCATAGATTACAGCATTGCCGTGCTCCTTTTATACTCCTGTTTACGGAGAGCCCACCACACACACACACACACACCATGCCCGAGGAGGGTCTCCACTGGGGACCAGCTGTGTTTCCGACACACACGTTTGTTCTGATATTGTAATCCTACAACGCAATTAAAACCTGTTGGGGAAACGTAGAAAGTTAATATCGGCGCGGCGTTCATACGACCAGATCTATTTACCTAGAATTAATGACGCTCATAAAGTTGCGCTTATTAAATAAATCAGCGAAAGGTGACCCTTTTGTCCGCCCCAAAGACGCCGTCCGTCCCGAGGGCTAATCTGATTCCTTAAGACGGAAAGGAAACGTTGAACGGAGGGATAAGTCATCGGTGATGCAACGGGCAAAAACCCACAGAGCCTGTCTCAGTCAGGCGGAGGGAGAGAGAGCGGATCAGGTCTTACAGGAATAATAATAGTGGTTTGCCAAAGACATTTGCTTGTTAAAAAAAAAAAAAAAAAAAAAAAAACTTGCTCGGGCTGCTGCACTGGCTCCGGTCTGCTCGCAGGTTCACTCCGTTTCAGACCAAACGCCAGAGTTGCCGGGCTTGTTGTGTTTTTGAATGCGGCCGAGCCTTGGAAGGACCGGTTACGCAGACGCTTCCGCTCTGGCGTCATCCCGTCGAACAGAGTGGGAGAGGGAAAAAAACAAAAAAAAAGCGGCACGCGACGATTAATCGGGGCGGGGGGTGGGGGGGTGGAATTAGCCCGTGCTACGTGCTAAGTGGGAGCGAATGTAATGTATTGATGCGTTTGCAGACCGGTTGACATCATGATCTTCAATATGCATTGAATTTTGAGGAAAATAGACATTTTTGGTTGCATTTTACTGTCTTGCATTGTGTAAATGTCATTCTGTTTTTATTAATTCTGTCGTGTGTGTGTGTGTTTTGCAGCCCTAAACCAGCAGAGAATCTCCCAGAGCGCCCCAGTAAAGCAGGGAGGCCAGCTCCCCTCCGGCACCCACAGCGGCGTCATGGGCGGCGGCAACCAGCTGAGGCTGCAGCAGATCGAGAAGGAGCGGCTGAGACTGAAGCAGGAGCTGCTCCGGCAGAGACCCCAGGTGAGATTTCGTAAACAAAAACCGTGTAGATTCGGCGTGTGTGTGTGTGTGTGTGTCAGCCGCGGTTCGACGCGGTCGCCAGCATGGTGTTTATTTTGCAAATCAGAATCTGAGTCAACATCCACCGGTACAGCGCAGATTATTAAACCGCTTTGATGGGGCTTTTGTTGTTGCGCCGCCCTGCAATGAAGCCCCGTGACTCAGCCGCGGTGGTTTTATCACTTCCTAAAAGCGATGCGTCACAGTGCCGCCCACACAGGGCGGCGCCTCGCGGCCCGGCGGTTTACTCAAGGCCGTGTCACAGCGCCAGAAAACCCAGCTTTTTATGATTGTGAATGAAGGGACAGGCAGCTCTGTTTACCTCCGCCTCTCACAGGGAGCGTTTGAAAATCCACGGCGCTTGCAAACACACACACACACACACACACACATACGTAAAAAAAAAATTCTGGGCAAACATCCTGGGCTGTCCTCAGCAGAGGGTACGGTGCGGGAAAAGCCACCTGGTTAATGCTTGTCTACTGTCAAGTGTGTGTGTGAAGGAGACTCCTGCACTCACGGTGAAGTGAATGGACTCACACACACACACACACACACACACAGCGAGGGACATTTTCTTGCCCCCGATAAACCGTAAAAAAAAAAAAAGGACCTCATAAATCAAATATTTAACTTCCACCAAGGATTTGACTTTCAGTATGAGAAGATGGAAACGCGGAAAAGGAACACACACCGAGGGCCTCCAGCTCTGTGTGTGTGTGTGTGTGTGTGTGTGTGTGTGTGTGTGTGTGTGTGTGTGTGTGTGTGTGTGTGAGAGAGAGGTCGCAGTGACACATTGTGTCAGTGACTTTGGTCTATCAGTTCATTAAGAGTTCATAAAGATAAAGAGCCACTAAACAGAGGAGGTCCCTGCCTCAATGTCCAAAAATAGAAGCTTGATGGTTTCCATGGAAACCAGGAGGCGTTTGACCTTTCAACTTGGAGGCCAGTGATTTATCCAATCATCCTTCCGATGGTTTAATTTCGAGTAGTCTCTGATTTTTTCGGCGACAGATGCATGAACGCATTTTTTGTTTAGATTTATTTTCTGGTAAAATATGATTATTTAATATACCGTAATTTTCAGACTATTGAGCGCAGTTGAATATGTCCTCCTCCTGCGCACCAAAACCATAAAAGTCGCCTTCTTCAGAATTTCACTGTGATTTCATCGGACCGACGTGACGAAGGTAAACGTTTTAGCGGCGTGAACCTTGTTGGCCCAAAAAAATCCATAAATTAGCCGCATCATTGTTACAGCTGCAGCGTAAGTAGCTGCTTATAGTCTGGAAATTACGGTATTTTTGAATTTTTTATTTTTTTATTTGCAACTTCACACTGGCCAGTTTATGAACGTCACGGTTTCAGATTTGCTCTTCAGTTGCGGTGAATTAGTGAATTGGTGTCAGAGGCTGCAGGTTTCTCACTTTCACACCTCCACTGAACTCATTGATCCATGCGGGAATGTTAAATAATAATGTAAGGAAAAGTTAGCAGGGTGGAACAAACACACACGCACACACACAACCTTTCCTTAGATTACTCGATGCATGGCTGGCGGATGCTGCAGTGTCTCTGCAAATCGAAGCGTGACTTTTTTTTTTTTTTTCCCCTCCTCCTCCCATCGTGGCGGCTATATTTAACCCCGGGGCAACGCTCGACACACCCAAATGTATTCCACATGCCAGAAGTGTGATGAGCGGATGGCGATGCGCGGCCGGAGCTGGGCGGTGGGAGCGCGGCGCTGACACGCATGCTCAGTCATGCACGAGTTTAAAAGAAGAAAAAAAAAAAAAAAAAAAAAAAAAAAAAAGAGGAGCCATAAACCATAAAGGTTGTTTATAGTACACACAGACCTCCTAAGCCTTCTTCATCAAAACCAGATTGTTTTCATGTGTGTGTGTGTGTGTGAGGTAGAGCTGCGCTTCCAGAAGGAAACACCTTAAATTCACAGTTGAATAGAGGCTCTTTAATAACAGCCCCGGAGAGACTCCATTTTTTTTTTTTTTTTTTTTTTAAGCCTTGACCAGCCGCAAAATCTAGCGCCCGTCGCCTCCCCGCCACCGCCACCGCCGCCGCCACCGCCATCTGAGCCTGTAAATGTTCAATGAGGGCGGCGGGGCGAGGCGAGGCCGGCCGGATCATTATCGCACCGACGCGGAAGAGTGAAAGAGGCAGGGAAAGCAACCAAACCGGGTTGGTGTCCTCAGCCTTATCTGCTGGGTGGAAAATGACTCCCACGCACAGTCTGACGCCGGGTATTAAAAAAAAAAAAAAAAAAAAAAAAAGGCGAGCCCCCACTTCTGGCGGCTTGTATCTATGATGCCACGGTGACATGCACCTTCTGAGTGTGTCCCCTCATGAGTTTTTTTTTTTGCCTTTCCCTCCCCTCCTCTGCAGGAGCTGGCCTTGAGGAACCAGCTGCCCACCAGCATGGATCAGGACGGCGGCACCAACCCCGTGTCGTCCCCCATGGCCCAAGACGCCCGCACCATGACCGCCAACAGCTCGGACCCATTCCTCAACAGGTGGGTCCCGCGGACCCGGCGCCCGGCGGCTCATTCGGTTACACAAGTAGAAAAGAAGTTAACTCTTCTCACATGCCGGTGACTCACCGGGTTGATCTGCGTTCACGGGGCAAACGACGACCCCTGGTGGCCACTTGTGGAACTGCAGGCAGGGGCTCCCTGTTGGTTGTGAAACTTTTTTTTTTTTAATTACATAAACGTCCATTTTGTCTTTCTTTTTTTTTTTTTTTTTTTTTTCCAAGAAAACTCAGCATGCTTAGAACTGAAGCCACAGTCTTTAGGATTATTTCATTTCCTTTTTATTTATTTTTTTATTTTATTTGATCCTCCCGAACGCTCGGGTGGAGGCAGTGGGGAAGAGAAAGTTCTTCCTCCCCATTTTCAAGCTCTAGTTCATTTGCGAGTGGACGAAAATGAGGATAGAGCTGAATGGCAAGCAGGCCATGAGAGCATGTGGTCCAGTCAGTAGACAGACCCGACCTAATCCACCCCTCCGCCCCCCCTCGCCTGCACTCCCCTGCTTTCACAATGGCCTCATTCATCCTGCCTCTGCCATACTCTGCCTACATATTTTTCCTCTGCTAATTAGTATAGGCTTGTCCCTCTTTGTCTCTTTGTTGCCCCCCCCTCACACACACACACACACACACACACACACACACACACACACACACACACACTTTATCGTTGCTCTTTTCCTGTGTTCCACAGCAGAGCTTGTGTAAGTTCTCGTTGCGTCGCTGCGCTTCTGGTCGAATAAATTCTGCGTTTTGCATCTGCGTAGAGTAAAAGAGTGGGACGAGAGAGAAAGAACGCACACACACACACACACACACATGCACACACACACACACACACACACTCACGAGTCGGTCTGTGGACATTGGGTGAAGGCAATGAAAGAACGTGTTGTTTTTTAAAGTCAAATTGCGAATGGAGACGCGGATCGACTGTTGTTTGTCGGTGCAGAAACCGATCTCGGCTCATCGCGGCCTTCTGCCTCGACCTGGCGGGGGTAGAAAGAGAGAGGGGAGGACAGAGACAGAAAGCAAGAGTGTGAAAGAGACACAAGGTGGGGTTAAGAGTCACGAACGATATCATACTGATAAAAAAAGGTTGATCCCGGACGAACCCAACCTTTTTTCAGAGAGGAGGATGCTGAGGAAGCTCCTCCGTAGACTGATACCACCGAGGAGCTCCACTGAACGCCACAGGAGGTCTTTCCTACCTGAGGCTATCAGACTTTTTAATTCCTCTTCCCTCAGCCGCAGGGAATCTTCAAATCTTTGTAGTTAACAGTTAAGACAATTTATATGTCATTGTATTTCTTATTCTTCCTCCTTCCTACTATTATCTATTACTGTTATGTTTTTGCTTGAAACTCTGGCACAACAATTTCCTTCGGGATAAATAAAGTTGTTCTCATCTCATCTCATCTCATCTCATCATAATACCAGTCGTGCTAACAGCTAAATGCTAATACCGACGCGATACAACGTTAGCTTTATATTTAAGAACGTCACCTCGTCGCTTGTGGTTTTGGTTCGATGCCGTTCACCAAGCGGGTTCGTTGAAGGCTACAAATTCTCGGCGAATGACGGTTGGGTGTGCGGACCCTGTGATTGACAGCTGGCCGAGGGTGAAGCCCCGCCCCCTCGCCCTGCAGGGAGGAGGAAGTAAAAAAAAAAAAAAAAAAGAAGGATGACAGCTCATCTTAAATCTCCTGTTCTTTTCCGTGCACGTTTCCAGCGGGACCTACCACTCCAGGGACGAGAGCACGGACAGCGGGCTGAGCATGAGCAGCTACAGCGTCCCGCGCACGCCGGACGACTTCCTCAACAGCGTGGACGAGATGGACACAGGTGAGGACGCCCGCTTCAAGGAGATAACCCGCAGTTTTATTTCGAATCACAAACTAATAAAACCGGCGCCGCGTCGCTCCCGCAGGCGACCCGCTTCCGACCTCCATGGCGACGCAGCCCAGCCGCTTCCCGGACTACCTGGACGCCATCCCGGGAACGGACGTGGACCTGGGCACGCTGGAGGGCGAGAGCATGGCGGTGGAGGGCGAGGAGCTGATGCCCAGCCTGCAGGAGGCCCTGAGCTCAGACATCCTCAACGACATGGAGTCGGTGCTGGCAGCTACCAAGATCGACAAGGAGAGCTTCCTCACATGGTTATAGGAGAGCAGAGCGAGGCGCCACCTTCCTCCTCCTCCTCTTCCTCCTCACCTGCTCTGACCTGTGAAGGAATAGTAGATGCTTTTATGAGACATTTCAACGGGGGCCCACCCGGACTTCTGTCTCTGCCTGCCGCCCCTCACCTCCTCGCCGGCGTGTGTGTGTGTGTGTGTGCGCGCATGCTCGAACATGTGTGTGTGTGTGTGTGTGTGTGTGTGTGTGTTTATCTCTCTGTCGTCTGTGTCTTCAAGGCTGGCCCGTGAACAGACAGTAACTGCACTCGGTGAATCTAGGGCATCTTCAGCCTAGACCTTCTCCTCTTCCTCAGAGCTGAGCAGGGCGCTGACATCAGACCCCCCCTTGTGAAGAGGCGTCACTAAAAAAAAAAAACAAAACAAAAAAAAAAACAAAAAAAACTCCGGGGACACTGAGCAGGAGTCGCGTGGCGTTCGGCCTCCTCACTCACTCTTCCTCCTCCTCGTCTTCCTCCCTTTTTTTTTTTTTTTGTTTTTTAAATCTCTCTCTCTTTCTCTCGCTCTCTCATCAAGCCTGAAAAACCAAAAATGATGTATTTCGAAGAGCAAAGGAACAATACTGATTTGGACACGCTGGCTTCGCCGCAGGGGGAGGGAGTTAGGGGGCGGAGCCTGGGGACCGACTACATCGCTGCTTGGCTGTGCCAGCAAGTCTAAGTTAAACCTTTTTTTTTTTTTTTTTTTTAAAAAATAGATCAAGTGCCTTCAGTTGTATTTTTTTTTTTCTTTAAAGCGCAAGCAACACGAACAATTAGCAGGTTTTTTTTCTGCGGCGCTGTGGTGAAGCATTAGGCCGGCGTCTGCGTCCGCCTCACCTCGCCGACGCCGGTCGCCACTCTCCTCTAACCCTCAATCACCCAAACTGTATTGTTTGATTTTATAATCACATTATAACGGGATTTAGGGATTGTATTTTGTTTTTATTTTATTTTTTTGTAAACCCCTAACCTCTTTATATCTGTCTTAGCCTTCGTCGTGACTCCTCCTTTTTTTTTTTTTTTTTTTTTTTTTTTGGGTTTTTAATCTCCCGAGTATTTTCTAGAGTACTACACGTGTATGATATCGGCATTTTACTTTTGTTTATAGTTTCTTTTGTAGATGGATTACCACTTTTTTTTTCTTTTGTTTTTATTTTACGAACAGGGTCAAGAGTTAAGCTTCCTGCCGTGAAGTCTTTGGCTTTTGAGACGTTATTTTTCCGCGGCCCACATTTAGCGGGCGTTTTATTCCGGATCTTTTTCCGATCGCTTCCCGACGTGGCGGCGCCCCGATCCAACACTTTCCCCTTTTCCAGGAAGCGAAGATAAAGCGGCGGAGATAAAGGACGGGTTCGGTTCGGACGGGTTTAAGCAGGTTTCAGCGTCACGTCAGGGAGCGGAGGTGGTTGGTCGGACGGGAACGGGGACGGGGAGGGACGGGGGTTCCGGCTGTAGCTGGCCGGAGTTTTTCTCCGAACAACTATGAAACAATCAGCGATGATCTCATCAGGAATTGTGGCAGATTCCAAAGATTTTTTTTTTTTCTTTAATATAATGACATTTGTTATGCTTCCATTTTCCTTTTCCAGTCCAGAAAAAAAAAAAAGAAAAGGCGCCGCCTGTCAATCTGCCTCTGGTTATGAACGAACCGTATAAGCTAACGAGAAACGTGTGTAGGTTTTCTAAGTGTTAATGGGTCTGAGTAGGTTTACCTTTCTTTTGTTTTGTTTTTTTCTTCCCTTCAGATACGCCGGTTGTATTGTTCTTGAGTGACTAACCCCGAGGATTTTTTTTTTTAAATTTTATTTTCATTTTATTTTATTTTATTTTTTGTGAAAGGATGAGGTTTCCTAACAGAGAAGCGGGTGATTTTCCCCGGAGCGCGCTCCCGTGTTTACATAGTCTCGGGGGCGAGGAGCCGCGGCGGCGGCGGCGGCAGAGATGATACACACCGACAGTTTTCTCATAAGTTGCGCTAGTTTTTGATGTTTACACCGCGGGTGCGTCTTCGCAGTACTGCAGTAACCCTTCTAACCAGCCTGCCGTGCACGCCCCCCGACCCCACCACCCCCCGGGTTCAGAAGGCCCAGCGGGATGTCACACTGATTCTAACTGCTAACCCTCTTTTTGTTTTGGTAGCATTAACTTTGGAACTTGATGGAACAATTTTTTTTTTTTTTTTTTATATAGCTATGAGAACATGATTTTTTTTTTTTTTTTTTTTTTTTTTTGTTATGGTGAGAATATATTCTTTGTGAGAAAACCTCCTTTTTAGAATTTGATTTTTATCGGTCATTAAAAATCATGTGTTGATAATGAATTTTAAAAGATGGTTTTAAAACAGTGTTGGCGAGGAGAAACGCGACTAAGACGAGTGGTACACTACAGCGTGTGTGTTGCACGGCTACATTTTTTTTTTTTTCAAGTTTGACGCAATTAATGCATTTCGTCACAAATCCTGATTTTATTTTTTTTTATTTGCTTACTTAGCATGTAACCGTCAAAGCATATTAGCTGTTGACTGTCATCGTAGCAGTAGACCTAATCACACAAGTTAAAGGATTTTTTTTGTATTTAGAATTTTCTAAATGCACATGAAATGAATTTATATTCAGTATGATCTGTTCTTTTTTTGATAGATATGTGCATGTGTTTTAGGACAATAAATTCTGTTACATTATATATATAAATATATATATATCTCTTCATATAAAACATTTGAAATTGGCTTGAAATAAAGTGTATACTTTGTGGTAATTCTTTCCTTGTGCGGGACTTGATTTAGGGTTGTTGTCACTCCGATGTTAAATCCAGTCCAACTACATCTGCCTCGATGTAGCTCCGGCTAGATGAAGACATCCAGCTAGATGTTCCATCCAAATGTGCCGATGATCACGGGTGTGTGGAGAAATTCGCAATATCTTCAAGAGTGTATAGGTTTGTGTTTATATTGGAATGGGCTTTATTGACAGCAGTGACAATGAATTGACATGAACGTTACACACAATACAAAGCGCAATGTCTGTCCAAGTATGGAGGTGGTTAAGTGGTCAGAGAGGTGCTGCAAAGATAAATAAAGTCATAATCAGATTCAGATGTTATCAAAGAGTGATGGCTTGTGGGTAAAAACTCCTGTGTCTGGTAGTGGTGAGGTAAAGTGACCTGCAGCTCCAAGCAGGTTGAGTCCCATGTTGTTGACGCTGCTGCAGTGATGTTCACCGACTGGAGGCAGGTTGGTTCTGAATATTTTCAAAACGCAGGTGATCTCCTAGCAACACCACTGTCTGTTGTCATGTTGCAGAAATAGAGACTCCAGAGGTTCAGTCTTATTATATTTATCGACCAAATCCCATTCTAGCGCCCCATATCAAGACCCGGGCCTTTTTGTCGCCACCTAGTGGCCACTTGGTGGAATTGCAGTTTGGCCGGTGTATATGGAGACGTTTGCACGAACTGTAATTTCCGGCCAAAAACAAACAACAAAAAGCGTATACGACAGATTACTGACGAGCCGAACCGGATTAATTTAACAGCCACGGCAGACTGTGGTCGGACGTTCCGGATGAAGATGACTGGTCGAAATGTGACGGAGATCCAGTCGTTACAGTCGATCTGACACAGCCCGTGTCGCGTCTTAGAACACTGCAGCCACTGTGGGGAGACGAAGCAGGTGTTTTTGCTGCCATCTAGTGGCCAAAAATGGCAATTACAGTCAATCTGATCCTCGCCTTTCTGATTAAATAATCAATTACTTCATTTACTTTTGCTTAGAATTAAAGTCCCGTGGATTTTTAGGAGAGACTCGAGAGTTTATGTTTACTGTTTTAGTCAGAAACTGGATTTTTACATCATTTGAGAAAGTTTAATATATTTTAAACAATTGTCAAATAACACCCATTAAGACAGCAGATGATTAGATTTTACTTTCCTCATAACTATTTGATATTTGATTGGCTCTATCCCCCTAATCTACTCTCTTTGTAAAATGTGTGTTTACGAAATTTTGGTAAGATTAATGAAGCTTATACATCTGACATTTTATATTTTCAATGAAATGCCACTGGACTAAGTTGGATAAAAAATAGTACATGATTAATGTAGATATAGGGATTTTAAATATCATTTGATGGGAAAATTAATTTGATTAGGGCATTGTCATATTCGACAGATAATTGTTTTGTATTAATTTGTTTGGAATATATGTTCATCTTTTTAGAGCATTTCTATTTCGTACTGGCTGAGTGATTACACTATCTATTGAATTATTTCATTCATTTATTTTCTTTTACAATCAAAAGTAAGGTAAGTTAAGTTCTCCCTAGAGTTGATCAAGATGAAGCACTGTCTGCTTTCAAAATCACGGTTCTTATTCTAGGATTTTATTTAAAAACATTTAAAGCGTTATTTGGTTACGTTTGGGACAGATACCGTTAATATCGTAAACACACAAGCAAGATTAAGTACTTTGAATTCGAATTAGTCATTTCCGGCAAAGAAAACGTGTCATTAATTCCTGAACACAAACAAAGACACTGTTATTAATGTTGAACCGTCGATGAGTCACTTCCGCTGTTTCATGACAACATGACCTTTTTCTTTTTTTTAAAAACAGGGTTTCAATGTTTTCTTCTACAAATCCGCAGATTCGCCACTTCCGGTCCGACCGGGAGATAATATCCTGCAAAGATTTTGCCGCTTCTACAGTTCGAGTAAATTCAAATTCGAAATGGAAATTTAAAATGAAGCGGGGGAAACAGAAACAGAAACAACAGAATATCTGATGATATTAGAAAAGAAAGTGAGAAGAGTTCAGACAAACTTTCGGCCTTGTTTGGGATCTAGCGCCCCCCAGTGGCCAAACGGTGGAACTGCACACACGATTAGTCAAGCTAGCGTAGATGCAGACACCACAGCGGAACGTTGCACTACTGTTTCCGCTAAAAACTTACAAAATACATTGCAAACTAGCCAGAACCAAATCGATTTAAACATTACAACAGCATATGGTGATGACAAAGATTTCTTAATAATGATTTCGCAGATATAAAACGGCCACGAAGGCATTTACGTTTTTTAAGCGCATAAAATATTTGTTTGTCTGTATTGATGTGTGAAGATGCAAGGTTGTTTTTATTCCTATGTATTTGTTTGGTGAATAACAATCATGGAATGCATCAAAGTCAACAACAGAAAAATAATGACATAATATTAATGTTATCATACGAATAACAATAGTAATAATAATAATAATAATACCGTATTGATGAGAATAAATTCAAAAACAAAACTAAAGTAAATAATATAAATATGAATACATTGATGTATGATGCATTATAATAAAATATATAGTAATAATATTAGATATGAACATACATGAGAAGATTATACATGGTATGTCTGTGTAATTTTCGTTTCTCTATTTACATGCATGTATATGTGTATGTGTCATGTTATATTAATATAGATATTGTTGCACACATTTATATATGTGGGCGCATGTTACTTTATATGTATATGCCTGTATATATGTATGTATGTGTATTTTTTTAATCATGTATATATGCAGATATACACATTCGTATCTGTATTATTTTTACATGTATGTATGAATGTATGTGTAATTTTTCTATTTATGTATGTCTATTAATATGCGCATGTGAATATTATTTTGTATGCATGTATATTTTCTAAATATATGTATGAATGTGTGCTTATTATTTTTGAACGTGTGTATTTTTTTCATGCATATATTTTTTATGTTGGTATATTTTTATGTAAGTTTTTCCATTTTTTGTCTATGTATGGCTATGTAGGTATGCATGTATGTACATGTGTGTGTATATATATATATATATATATACATATATATGTACATATGGTAGTGTTGATAGGTATTATTTTATTATTTTTTATGTATGCATGTATGTGTGATTTTTATATTATGTTTGTATGTACATATGTATCCATGTATCCATTTTTTGAACATGTACGTCTATGTAGGTATGTATGTATGTGCATTATTTATTTTCATACATACTTGTGTTTGTATGTCTATATGTGTGTATGTATATATATGTATATAAGCATGTATACACATATATGTGTATATATGTGTATATATATACATATATGTATATATATACATATAGATTTGTATATGTAAATGTATATAAATGTTAGTATTGGTATTCCTTCATTATGTATGCATGTATGTGTAATTTTTATATTTTGTATGTATGTATGTATGTATCCATGTGTGAATTACTTTCATGTTTGTATGTATTAATGTGTGTGTATTTGTTTTTTTCATGCATACATTTTTTAAGTTCTCCTTTTTGTACATTTATGACTTCATACGTATGTATGTATGTACATGTGTGTTTGCATATATATATATATATATATATATATATATATATGTATATATGGTTGTGTATCATTTTGATATGTATGCATACGTGTGTGATTTTTATATTTTGTATGCATGTACATATGTATCCATGTGAGTTATTGTCATGTGTGTGTGTGTGAATGTGTGTATTGTATTTCACGCATACATTTTTTATGTTGGTATGTTTATATGTAAGTTTTTTCTCTTTTTTGCATATATGTGCAGGTCTGTATGTATGTATGTGTATATATACATCCATACATATATATACATATTTATATATATATATATATGTTTGTGTTGGTATCATTTTGATATGTATGCATACGTGTGTGATTTTTATATCTTGTATACATGTACATATGTATCCATGTGAATTATCGTCATGTGTGTGTATGAATGTCTGTATTGTTTTTGGATGTGTGTATTTTATTTCACGCATACATTTTTTGTGTTGGTATATGCATGTATGTGTAATTTTTATATTTTGTATGTATGTATATATGTATCCATGTGTGAATTACTTTCATGTATCTATGTATTTATGTGTTTGTATTTGTTTTTTTCATTCAAAATGTATGTAGGTTTATATGTAAGTTTTTCTCTTTTTTGCATATATGTGTAGGTCTGTATGTATGTATGTGTATTTTTTTTCATTGGTATTTTTGTTTGTATGTCTACGTGTGTGTATACGTAGATATGTGTATGTGTGTAAATATATATATATATATGTGTTTGTATTATTTTTACATGCATGCATGTCCGTGTTTATTTTTAATTTTTTGTGTATATGTATCCATATGTGAATTTTATTCATGTATGTATGTAAGTATGGATTAATTGGTGTGTATTGTTTTTTAAATGTGTGCATATATTTTTTCTCGTATATATTTTTTTCACATGTACCAATTTGTATGTTTTCTCATTTTTGAACATGTATGAATATGTATGTATAAGTCTGCCTGTATGTCAGTGTGTTTATTATTTTATTGATGTATGTATGTTTGCACATACATATTCATACTGTCAGGGTTCACACCTGATCCCAATTGTAATCGGCGCCAGCTGCAGCAGACGCCGCAAATCAAGATCCCTATAAAGGGCAGCGGCACGCTCTGCATGGCGCCGGGGGATTGTGGCTCACAGAGCGCTGCCATGACCGGACCCCACCCCTGCCATTGTGGCTCTCAGATCACTGCAGAGCCCTGCCACGACCGGACCCCATCCCTGCCGCGGCTGGACCCCATCCCTGCCGTGACCGGACCCCAGGTGTAACCTCTGTCCCCTCCCTCGTTACGACTGGGCCCAGTCGGCTGGTGTAACCTCTGCAACCCGTCCAGTCTGCCACCCTGCCTGGGGCCCGTCCTGTCTGCAACCCGTCCTGGTGAGACCCAGCCTCCGCAGTCCCGTCTGCATCCCGTAAAGTTGGATATATATATATACACTGCTCAAAAAAATAAAGGGAACACTTGAACAACACAATGTAACTCCAGGTTAGTCACACTTCTGTGAAATCATAGTGTCCACTCAGGAAGCAACACAGATTCATTTTGACTTGTTTTAAGGACATTACATCAAAGTTGGATCAGCCTGGAGTTTGTTTTTACACTTTAATTTTGAGTGTGATTCTTATCCAGACCTCTATGGGTTGATAAAATTGATTTCCATTGATCATTTTTGTGTGATTTTGTTGTCAGCACATTCAACTGTGTAAAGAGCAAAGTATTTCATAAGAATATTTCGTTCATTTAGATCTAGGATGTGTTTAAGTGTTCCCTTTATTTTTTGAGCAGTATATATATGTATTTTTTTGTATGTGTATACATATATCTATGTACATTTATATTCATACGCCTAATTTAATTTCTGTTACCAGTTGACTTGTGAACACAGAAAAGGAAACAAACATTTGACCAATCAATTCGGCACAGGAAATGACGTATAATATGTTCGCTCCTTACCACCGATTTTATAAATTAGGGGGCGTGGCTAACGAGAAGACCGGAAGTTAAGCCGAGCTAGCTATCAGCAGCAGTAGAGTGGGACACTGACTACGGGAGTTAAAAACATTTAAACGTTTTTCCTTTATGAAATTGCTACAATTCGATGAAAGAGTAACCGTACCGCAAACTAAATTAATCAGAAGTAGTGAAATTTCTATCCGTCATTTTGTTTCATTCAAAGGAGACGTCGGCTGGCAGCAGGTAAGAGGCTAGTAGCATTAGCATCGAGCTTCTTGCTATATCCGGTTCGTTCAGGACAGACTTGTTAACATTCTATGTTAAATTCTAAGGTGTTCTATTACAATAAAATATAAATGCTGCAATCACTGAAGTAACGTTGTGCATCTGTCTGTAGTCAAAATCTTTGAAGTATTTATTTGCTTGTTAGTCTGCATTTTGACAAAAAAATCCCAGATTATGTTGTGATGCGTAGTGGCACCAGGGAAGACGCAGTGGTGTGAAGGTTAGCTGCAAAAAGAGAGAATACATATGTATGAATGACAGGGCCGGTTAGGCTACAAGTTTGACACAGCAGGGGTGTAAAACTCAAATACACAGTGGGCCTAAATTCAATACTGGGACAAAGTCGTGGGCCAACATTGATACACATTTCATATAGACCCAAACAGGTGTTGCTTAAAATCTAAATATGGCACAAGCATAGCTTAATACTATACAATATATAAATATTGCACACTTGCAAAATTCTGTTTTCTGCCTAAGTAGCAGGGTGCCAGTATTAACATAAGGTCGTTATGACTACTGTACACAGAGGAGAGGGTGTATATTGGTCCTGTTGTGATTTTCGTGCCAGAACACCAGCAGAAAATTCAGTGATTTGTAGAATTAGTGATACATGCACTGTAGACTATACCGGCAGGCCAGCTCTAATAGTCATATGGTGTGGCTTTGTGGGCCAAATATAATTACAGTGCAGGCCAGAGTTTGGTGCATGTGCTACAGGATGTGGAGGTTTTTAAGAACTGTAGCGAGTCATGAACGTTGGAGTTTCTATTGATGCTTGTTTTCTGTGATTTTGGGGTTGCTTGGGAGTTTGTGGGTGTGCTTTGGGGTGCGAGGAATTCTGAGGTTTTTACCTTGAATTGAGTGGGAACAGTTAGTTGTATTGCAGGCTTGTGTGGCATTGCTGTGGCCAACAACCACTGCCTATTTAACGGACGTTTTGCTGTCAACCAGGTGTTTTCCCTGACTAAAACGCCACAGTACGCTTGTCAACAGTGCAGAGCAACATAGGTTATGGAAGAGGATATTTATGGATGGATTGAACAAGGACATGCTAATTGGTCTGAGAAAATGTAATGCAGGGAAGACATGGATGCAGATGGTTTGCTGAAGGGAGAAAATGAGAGGAAAAGAGGGTTCCCAGAAAGTTTAAATGGTAAAGTAACAAACTTTATCTCCCCCCGCACTCAATCCCGTTAACTCATTCTTTCTCGTCAATCAGACCTTTAAAACGGACAGTTCATCTAAATCTTGCTGTGACGATCTTATGTTAGTCAATTCTGTTTTGTCTGCAGTGTTGTGGGGTATTTTTTCTCAGCAATACGAAAAAATGTCAGTCATAAAAAAAATTACTCAGGGTTAGGGTAGGATTGAAAGGAAAATTCGTTCTATTTCCCGTTCAGCACACGAATTTTCAAGATAATTGCAATCATCAAATTGGCACATGACATAATTCATTTAATCTTTTCTGAATGAAGTATAGAAATGAGGTCAACATTAACTGTTAACATTTTTAAAACCCATTTAAATTAGCTCCCAAGTTGTCATTGAATGTTGTTCAGTAAGTCTTGTAACATCTGCTGTGATCTCCTTGAGGGACTGAGACAGTTTGGTGTGGATTCGAGCGTCCGTGTGCAGAGTAACTTCATTTGACGACAACCAAGCCGAAGCCCCACGTCAATGGCAGCCTCTGCTGTGGTGTCCAACCTCAACGTTGAATAAAGCTACTTTTTTTTTTTGGTGTCCAACCTCAACGTTGAATAAAGCTACTTTTTCATATTGGAGCCTTTGTATCTATTTTTCTATACATTTAGTATTGTATATATTTAATCTTTCGGCTTTTCCCTTCAGGGGTCTCCACAGTGAATCAACTTTCTCCATCTAACCCTATTCTCCGTATCCTCTCACACCAACTACTTTTGTATCTTCTCTTTGGTTTTCCTCGAGACCTCTTGCCTGGCAGCTCCAATTCCAGCCTCCATCTAACAATCTATTCTCTGTACATGACCAAACCATCTCAGTCTGACCTTCTCTCAAACATCTTACATCTGCTGTTCCTCTGAGACTCATTCCTGATCTTCACCTCGGCAACCTCTAGTATTTTGGCCATCATAACATTTTCTAGGCTATACAGCATCACTGGTCTCACCACTGTCTTGTACACATGTATAATTTTAATTATGATAAAAATAAAATGTTTCCTTTTCTATCGGGGACACACTCACACTGTAGCCCCCCGCCTCCGCGGGTGGCGAGGGGTGGCTGGCGCCCATCTCTCAGCCTATAGGGCCGCCCTGGATTGCACAGGGCCACTCACACCATTCATTCCTAGGGACACTTTACAGTCGCCAATCAACTTAAATGCATGCTTTTGGCCAGTGGGAGGAAGGGAAGAACCCACGCGGACACGGGGAGAACATGCCAACTCCACACAGAGGCAACCACACACAGTGGTAGCTGTGGGGCTTGAACCCGAGCTGCTTTGCTGTGAGGCCACAGCTCTAGCCGCTGCGCCACCGAGCCGCCCAACCATCAATCGTTCGGACGTTATATTTGACATCTACGTTGCCGGCACAGATGGTAAGAAGTATAAGTATTAAGTAAGACTAGTTAAATCTTTCTGAACTAAGACGTGTTATTTAAGTGTTCCCTTTATTTTTTAAGTAGTCTTAAAAATGTAGTGTACGTGCGTTTCAATTTGAGTTCTTCCCACTCGTGTAGTAAAATAAACTGATGGATTCAACTTATTTCATTGCAGTAATTCCTGGTGTTTGTTTTGAATAAAAGTATCCCTCATAGAAAAAATACAATGTGACTGATTGAATAACTTAAACCAGCTAGTCATGACTCATGAACCACGCTGAACAAACATCTCATTATTTCAAATCTCCCATATGAGATCATTCTGTAAGCAAAGCAAGTTTTGTTTTATATTCAGTCAAATTTTATTACAGTTAACAGTTGACTTGTGAACACTGAAAACGAAATGTTAAGCGCAGACATGGGTTGATTCGCTGACGGACGGCTTTTCGCTCCCCCACTTGTTGGTGTTCCCTCAGACACCACAGGCATAGTGGCTTGTATATACGTCCATATACATACTTGTCCTGTTTGTTATGAAGATGAGCAAGAAGCGCAACCTCACTTCAGGTATATGGAAAAATCTCCATTGGGCTGATGAGTACCGATTTTAAATACACACATATACATACATACACATACATATATACATTTGAACCTCCATACATACAAAAATATAAACATACATACACACACAAACATATATATACACACACATACAAACATAAATATATACACAGATATTTGCACACATACATACATATACACATATTCGTACATAGATACACATAGTGACATGCACACACACACATACATATACACAAGTATTCATACATATAGACAGACATTCATACATAAACACACACACATACATACATATACACATATATTCATACATACACACATACACATATTCACACTTACATACACAGGTATTCATACAGATATATAGACACACATAGGTACAAACGCACACATGCATATATATGTATACATACATACACAAACTTAGAGATACATATATTCATACAGACATACATATATATCTTCATATATACATACATACCTACACACATATGTATTTACATACATACATAAAAAATTCACACATATATAGACACATACAAACATACATACATACATATATAAAAACATGCACACATATATTTTTTCATTCACACATACATACATACATACACACATACATACAAACATACATACAGACATACATACATACATATATGAAATCTTACATACAAACATCATATATACATACTCACAAACATATATACATAAAAACATGCACTCATTCACACATACATACCTATATACATTCATAAATACTGATATACATACATACATATACATATAAAACACACATACATACATAAATACATACATACATACATACACACATACACAAAATCTTCCATACATACATACATACATACATACAAACATTCAAACATACATACATACATACATAAAAACATGCACACATGTATACACACATACATACATACAACATCGATGCATACATATGTATTACATACATACTTAAAAAAATGCACACATATATATATATACACATACATACAAACATACATACATGCATATATAAAACATACATACATACATAAATACATGCATATATAAAACATACATACATACATGCACACATATGTATATATTTACACAAATACACACAAAAATACATACATAAATACAGACATACATACATAACTTCATATATACATACATACATGCATACATATGTATTTTTACACATACATAAAAAATGTACATATATACAAACATACACACATACATACATTCACACATACATACAGAAATTCATACATACATATATGAACTCTTACATACATACATTCATACATACATACATCATTACATGAAATCTCACATACATATATACATACATACACACACATACATACATATATAAAAACATGCACACATATATATATATATACACATACATAAATACATACATACATATTTACATACATACTTAAAAAATGCACACATATATACACACATACATACATGCATGCATATATAAAAACATACATACATACATAAATGAATACATACATACATACTTGCACACATGTATATATTTACACAGATACATACAAACATACATATACAGATACATACATACCTTCATATACATACATGCATGCATACATACATATTTACATACATACATAGAAATGCTCATTTATATACATACATACATACATACATATATATACATACATACATACATACAGAAAACCATTCACATACATACATACATACACACATATATACATTTATCCAAACATACATTCATACACATATACACACATACACACATACATACATACAGAAATACATACATACATATATGAAATCTTACATACAAACACATACATACATACAAACAAACATACATATATATAAATACACATATAAAAACACATACATACATACATACATACATATATACATACATACATAAAAACATGCACACATATATACATTAATTCACACATACATACATACACACATACATACACACATACATACAAACATACATACAGAAATTCATACATACTTATATGAAATCTTACATGCATACAGTCATACATACATATATACATAAATATATAAAACATATACACATTCACAAATATATGCACACATATGAGATGAGATGGGAACAACTTTATTTATTTATCTCAACTGTATTTTTTATTTAAGGAAATTGTTGTGCCAGGGTTTCAAGTAAGAAACATTACAGTAATGGATAATAGTGGAAAGGAGGAAGAATAAGAAATACAATGAAATATAAAATTTTCTTAACCGTTAGCTGTAACTACAAAGATTGATATATATATATATACATATTGACACATATACATATTGACACAAATACATACATACATACATATATACATACAAACATACATATGTGAAACCATTCATACATACATACATGAACACATACATACATAAAAACATGCACACATATATACACATATACATACCTACATACATACAAACATAAATCTAAATCTTACATACATAAAAACATACCTTAATACACACATACATTCATTGATATATACATGCATATATACTACATTTTTACATACACAAATAAAAACACATACATACATACATGCATACATACATACACATATACATACATACATACCAACAGATGAAATCTTACATACATACATACATAAAAACATGCAAACACATATACACACATACATACATACATGCAGACATGAATACATACATACATACATACACACATACGTATATGCATACACACAAAAATAAATAAAAACATAGATATATACATACATACATAAAAAATTTCACAAATTCACACATAAACGCACACATATATATCTTTATACACTCATACATACATACATACATCAATACATGAAATCTCACATACACACATACATACATTCAAACATGCATATACATCGATTTTACCACACAAACATACATAAACACATACATACGAACATACATACAGAAATACATACATACATATATGAAATCTTACATACATATATTCATACATACATACATACAAAAATACATAAAAACATACATATATAAATATATACATAAAAACATGCACAGATTGAAACATAAATACACCCATATATACCTATATGCACTTATACATACATAAATCGCATATAAAAACATATACATACATACATACGTACATACATACATACATACAAACATACATACATGAAATCTTAGATACACATATACATGCATACATACATAAATATATACATACATGAATACATATATACATACATACATGAACACATGTGTACATATTTAGACATATACATACACACATACATACGTTCATACATACATACATATTTACATACAAACATTTACATATAAAAATATGCACATATATATACACACATACATATAAACATACATACATACATACATGAAATCTTAGATACACACAAACATTTATACATACATAAATACATACATACATGAACACATGTGTCCATATTTACACACATACATACAAACATACATACATACATACATACATACATTCAGACCTATTTAAACACACACATAAAAAATGCACCCATATATACACACATACACACAAACACACATACATACATGCATATATAAAAAATACATATATACATACATTAAAACATGTACAAATATGTACACATTTAAACACACACATACTGACATACATACATACAAATATACATACAGAAATACGTACATACATTTATGAAATCTTAATAACGTATATGAATACATACATACATATATGCATGACAAACACATAGATGCATATATACCTATATACACTCAAATATACATACATATATACATATAGATACATACATAAATACATGTATAACCACATACAAAGATACATGTATACATAAATACACACATACATACATACATGAAATCTTCCATTTTACATACAAACATACATACATGCATGTGTAAAACATACACACATAAAAACACACATATGTACATATTTACAAACATACATGCAAACATACATACAAACATACGTTCAATATACATACATACATGCATACATACGTACATACATACATACATGAATATATAAAACATACATACATACAAACACATATACATACATCATAGATACATACAAACATACATACAGAAATACATACATATATATGAAATCTTACATATCTCGTACATATATTACATATATTACATCTCATACGTATATTCATACATACATGCATACATACGTACATACATACATACAGACACACAAACATACGTACATACATACATGCATACAAAAATACATAAAAACATGAACACATTCAAACATAAATGCACACATATATACCTATATACACTCATACATACATACATACATACATAAATCACATATAAAAACACATACATACATACATACATACATACATGTAACCTTCCATACATACAAACATGCAGACATACATACATAAAAAATCCACACATATATTCACATATACATACATACATAGATACATAGATAAATACATACCTTCATACACACGGCCTAATAAAGACATGCATATATACTACATTATTAAATACATAAATGCATTCATACATACATATATAAAAACATACATACATAAATGCATACATATATACATTTATCCACACATACATAAATACACACATACATACAAACAGACATACAAAAATACATTCAGACATATATTAAATCTTATATACACATATTCATACATACATACACACATTCATATATACATACATACATACATATAAAACACATACATACATAAATACACACATACATACGTACATACATACATATATGAAATCTTCCATACATACACACATACATAGAAACATACATACATACATTTATATATAAAAACACATATGAAAAACACATACATACATACATATATTCATACATAAAAACATGCACACATACATACATTAATTCAGACGTACATACATACAGATACATGCAAACACACATACATACATACATATATGAAATCTTACATACACACACTCATACATACATATATACATAAATACATAAAAACATGCAAACATTCACACATACATGCACACATTAATACCTATATACATTCATAAATACATATATACATACATACATACATATGTGAAACCTTCCATACATACATACAAGAACACATACATACGTAAAAACATGCACACATATGTACACATATACATACATACATACATACATAGATCTAAATCTTACATACATAAATACATACCTACATACACACATTCATTCATTAATATATACATGCATATATACTACATTTTACATACATACATATATAAAAACATACATACATACATACACACATATGTACATATTTACACACATACATACAAGCATAAACATACATACATACTATATAAATAAATGCATGAAATTTTACATACATACATATATACATACATACAGACAGACATATAAACATACATACATACATACATACATGCATACATACATATATGCATATATGAAAACATACATACAGACAGACAAACATACATACCTTCATACACACATACATTCATTAATACTAACATGCAAGTATACTACATTTTTACATAAATACATACATACATTTATAAAAACATAAATACATACATGCACACGTATATACATATTTACACACGTAGATACAAACATACACATACATACATACATACATACATAAATACATAAAAACATGAAATCTTACATACATACATACATGCATACATACAAACAAACATACATACATATATATATAAAAACACATATGAAAATAACATACATACATACATACATATATTCATAGATAAAAACATGCACACATACATACATTAATTCACACATATATACATACACACACACAAACAAACATACATACATAAATACATACATACATATATGAAATCTTACATACGTACATTCATACATACATATATACATAAATACATAAAACATGCAAACATTCACACATACATGCACACATTAATACCTATATACATTCATAAATACATATATACATACATACATACATATGTGACACCTTCCATACATACATACAAGAACACATACATACATAAAAACATGCACACATATGTACACATATACATACATACATACAAACATAGATTTCAATCTTACATACATAAAAACATACCTTCATACACACATACATTCATTAATATATACATGCATATATACTACATTTTTACATACATACATACATATATAAAAACATACATACATACATATATACATATTTACCGAATACATACAAGCATAAACATACATACATACTACATACATAAATGCATGAAATTTTACATACATACATATATACATACATACATAAATGCAGACAGACAAACAAACATACATACATACATGCATACATATATATATGCATATATGAAAACATACATACATACAGACAGAAAAACATACATACCTTCATACAAACATACATTCATTAATACTAACATGCATGTATACTACATTATTACATAAATACATACATACATATATAAAAACATAAATACATACATGCACACGTATATACATATTTACACACATAGATACAAACATACACATACATACATACATACATACATTAAAACATGAAATTTTATATACATACATACATACAGAAATGCATACATACAAACAAACATACATACATATATATAAAAACACATATGAAAAACACATACATCCATACATACATATATTCATTCATAAAAACATGTACACATACATACATTAATTCACACATACATACATACACACACACACAAACAAACATACATACAGATATACATACATACATTTTGAAATCTTACATACATACATTCATACATACATATATACATAAATACATAAAAGCATGCAAACATTCACACATACATGCACACATTAATACCTATATACATTCATAAATACATATATACATACATACATACATACATATGTGAAACCTTCCATACATACATACAAGAACGGATACATACATAAAAACATGCACGCATATTTACACATATACATACATACATACATACATACATAGGTGAAACCTTCCATACATACATACATACAAGAACACATACATACATAAAAACATGCACACATATGTACACATATACATACATACATACAAACATAGATCTAAATCTTACATACATAAATATATACCTTCATACACACATACATTCATTGATATATACATGCATATATACTACATTTTTACATACATACATATATAAAAACATACATACATACATACAAACATATATACATATTTACACACATACATACAAGCATAAACATACATACATACTACATACATAAATGCATGAAATTTTACATACATACATACATATATGCATACATACATACATACATACCTTCATACACACATACATTCATTAATACTAACATGCATGTATACCACATTTTTACATAAATACATACATACATATATAAAAACATAAATACATACATGCACACGTATATACATATTTACACACATACATACAAATATACACATACATACATGCATGCATTAAAACATGAAATCTTACATACATACATACAAGCATCCATACATACAGAAATGCATACATACAAACAAACATACATCCATGAAATACATACAAACATATATACATACAAACATACATTCAGAAATACATACATACATATATGAAATCTTACATACATACATTCATACATATATACAGACATCCATATATACATACGTACATAAAACACATATAAAAAACACATAATACATAAATATACACATACATGAAATCTTCCATACATATATACATTCATACACACATACAAACATACATACATACATACATATTTACATACACACATAAAAAATAGACACATATATACACACATTCATACAAACATACATACATGCATATACAAACATACATGCATATAAAAATGCATATATACATACATAAAAACATGCACAAATATGTACATATCTACAAACACACACATACAAACATACGTACAGTAATACATACCTACATTTATGAAATTTTACATACATACATAAATACATACATACATAAATACATACATATATACATAAAAACACCTTCACATAGACATGCACAAATACAAGCTATATACACTCATACATACATAAATACACATACAAAAAACATACATACATACACACATACATACATATATGAAATCTTCTATACATACATACAAACATACATACATGCATGTATAAAAACATACATACATACATACATGCATACATACATGCACCCTTATGTACATATTTACATACATACATACGAACATACCTTTAATATACATAGATACATGCATACATTCGTATTTACATACATACTTAAAGAAATGCACACATATATACACACATACATACATACATACATAAAAACATACATACAGACATATATTCATGCATATATGAAATCTTACATACATACATTCATACACACATACATATATATACATAAATACAAAAAAAAACATGCACACATTCACACACACATTCACACATACATGCACACATATATACCTATATACATTCATTCATACATACATACATACATACAAACATGCACACAAATATACACACATACATACATACATACAAAAATACATACATACATGAAATCTTCCATACATACAAACATGCACACATATATACATACATACATACATACATACATATAAACATAGATGAAATCTTACATACATATAAACATACCTTCAAACACACATACATTCAGCAATGCAAACATACATATATACGACATTTTTACATACGTACTTAAAAACATGCACACATATATACACTCATACATACATAAATCACA
This sequence comes from Fistularia commersonii, assembly GCF_037954325.1. NCBI lineage: Eukaryota > Metazoa > Chordata > Actinopteri > Syngnathiformes > Fistulariidae > Fistularia > Fistularia commersonii. Next base: position 2,199,865 of record NC_141301.1, read on the forward strand.
TATAAAAACACATACATACATACATACATATATACATAGAAACACACATACATACATATATGAAATCTTCCATACATACATGAAATCTTAGATACATACATGCATACATACATATGTACATACATAAATACATACATGAACACATATGTGCATATTTACATACATACATACAAACATACATATAGATATACATACATACCTTCATTTAAATATACATACATGCATACATACGTATTTACATACATACATAAAAAATGCACACATATATACACACATACATACAAACATACATGCATAAAAACATGCACCCTTATGTATAAATTTACACACATACATACAAACATACATACGAACATACCTTTAATATACATACATACATGCATACATTCGTATTTACATACATACTTAAAGAAATGCACACATATATACACACATACATACAAACATACATACATAAAAACATGCACAAATATGTACATATTTGCACACACACATACAAACATACATACAGAAATACATACATACCTATACGAAATCTTACATACATACATTCATACATATATACTACATGCATAAAAAAACACAATCACACATACATGCACAAATATATACCTACATATACTCATACATACATACATAAATACACATTTAAAAAACACATACAAACATACATATATACATAAATACACATACATACATGAAATCTTCCATACATATATACATTCATACACACATACAAACATACATACATAAAACATGCACACATTCACACAAACATGCACATATATATACATATTGACACACATACATACATAAATACATGCATAGATGAAACCTTCCAAACATACATACATACATGAAATCTTCCATATGTACATACATATCAACACACATACATATATATATACATAAATACATACATGCATGAAATCATAAATACACACATACATACATACAAACATATATACATACATAAAAAACATGCACATATTCACATAGACATGCACACATTTATATATATAAACACTCATATATACATACATAAATATATGTGTATATACACACGTACATCCATACAAACATATACATATAAATATATGCATGCATACATACATGCATACATACATGAAATATTCCATACATACATACATGAAATCTTAGATACATACATACATACATACATACCCTCATACACATATATGCATTAATATATACATGCCTAGATATGACAATCTTGCCTCCATTTGTATCCATATCCACCTTATACAAATTTTGTAGAAACACACATATATACATACATACAAAAACTCCTACATACACACACATACATACTAACATACATACATACAAACATTAATACATATATGAAATCTCACATACATTCATGCATAAAAATTGCACAAATACATACATTTATTCACAAACATACAAACACACACATACATACATACATATAACAATTCTCACTTACATGCATACATACATAAAAACATGCACACATTAACACCTACATGCACATATTTATACATATATACACTCTTACACACATACATAAATGAAAAAAAACATCCATCCATACATACATATATACATACACACATGCGTACATGCATTATTAAATATATGCATATATACTGCATTCTTACATACATACATACACCCATATATACATACATACATACACATATACGTACACACGTACATACAGACATACAACCATACCTTCATAAGCACATACATGCATTAATATATACATGCATTTATACTTCATTCTTACATCCATTTGTATCCACATCCATGTTATACAAAGCAGAAACCCACACATATATACAGACAAACATACATATGAACATACATACATACACACATATACATACATACATAAAAACATGCACACATACATACATTTATTCATTCACATATACATATGTACATACACACATTCATATACACATATATTCATACAACAATACACACATACATGAATAAATACATACATACTTACACACATAAAAATATAAAAACATGCATACACAGATAAATACATATATACATGCATGCATCCATAAATACATACACACATAGAGACATACATACACAAATACACACATTCTGACAATCATACATACATACATACTCTCATTCATACATATATCACACATACATACATACACACATAAACACATACACACACATATCTGACTGACAGAGATTAATACATCCATAAAAATATACAAATACATAAACACATGTACATTCAAACAAAGATAAATACACACATACATATATACATAAATATATACACATATACATATGTACATATTTACAAACATACATACATACACACACACATACAAATATGCAGAAATACACAAATACATACATACATACACACATACATGCACTAATATATACATGCATATATACTTCAACCTCACATCTATTTGTATCCATATCCATATCCATACCAAACATGCAGAAATACACACATATATACATACACTCAAACACATACATACATACACACACATACATACAAACATACATACATAAACACATACATACATACATGAAATCTTACATGTAAACATACATACATACATGCATTATTACATACATGCATACATACTACATTATTACACACACATACATAAACATACATAATTACATACCTACACACATACATACATATATTCATGAAATCTTACATGCATACATACATACTTACTTTCATACATACATAAATGCAAGCATACATACATACATAAATACATGAAATCTTACATACGTACATACAGACATAACACATTTATGCATTCACACATACATGCACACGTATATACAAATCTACACATATACATATATATACATACATACATGAAATCTAACATACATACATACAAAAATACATACCAACATACATACATACCTCATACACATATACAGTCATTAATACATACATGTATATACTATTTTCTTGCATCCATATGTATCCAAATCCATCTCATACCAAACATGTAGAAATACACGCACACATACATATGCACATACATGCATGCAGACACACATACAAATATACATATATTCATACAAATCTACACACACACACACACATACATACATACACACATAAACATGAACATCCACACATATGTATATATACAAATACATACATATATACATACATATATAAACATACAATTATATACATACATATACACTCATACATACACACAAATATATACATACACACCTATATACATACATGCACACATTTATACATATATACATATTACATCCATAAATATATACATAACATACAGATAGATATACATACATACACACAAATACATGCATAAATACATACACACGCACACATACATACACAAATATTTAAATACACATATACATACATACATACACACACACACACATACAAGCATACATACATACACACATAAACATGAACATACACACATATGTACATACTTAAATACGTACATATATACATAGATTCATAAACACATACATAAACACACAAATATACATACATAAACATGCATACACACACAAATACACACATACACATTTATACATACATATATTCGTACATATTTACACACATACATACACATATACATACAAAGACACACACATACATACATTCATACAGATATACACAAATACATACATACACGCATAAATACATACGTACACAAAATATATACATACATCCATACACACATTAACTCGAACATACACACAAACATGTATAAACATCCGTACATGCTTGTATACATACATGCCCACATACACACAGATATGCATACTTCCCCCCAACATAAATATAAACATATACACACAAATAAATACACATAAACACACATGCAGTCATTTATACATACTTATCAAAATTCCATCATATATACATGTTCACCTATATATAAAGATTCCCACACATACATACAAGACATATAAATACATTTACACACATTTACAATTATTGTATGTCACTTTCAATAAAAGTGTCTGCTAAAAGACTGTAATGTAATGTAATGTAACGTATACAAATACATACATATTTACACACGACATACATACTTACACGCATTGAAGTAAAAATATTTACATACGCACGTAAACACATTTATACCAATATATAAACATTCACACATACACAAACATTCATACACACACATACACATACATTCATATATACATTGACACATACATACACACATACATACAAACATCAATACATGCATACTTTTACACATACAAACATATATTAACATACATACATACACACTTTCATACACACATACATCCATATACACATACACACATACATAAACACACACACATACATACATATAAACATAGGTACACGATATATCATCATTCACACATATACATACATACAAACATATGTAAATATATAAGCAAATACATAAATATACCTACACACATACACATATATTAACATACATACATACACACACACACACATATATATATATACGCCCCACAAACACACATACATAAAGACAATCATAAACACATACAAATATACATACATACATATGAACACACAAATATTGATACATACATACTTTTACACATATAAACATACATACATTCATAAAAACCTTCATACATACATGCATTCATACATATGCACATGCACACACATAGATACATACATACATTGAACCATGCATAGACACACAAACATACATAGATACAGAGATCATACATATTCTTACACATACATACATAGATCATACATATTTTTACACATAAAAATACCTATATATACACATGTTGTATATGTACTTACATATATATATATATATATATATATATATTTCCTACATATGTTAAACACACATATATAACTATTGATATATAATAGGCATATATACATACATATATACTCATACATAACTACTTTTATATACATGCACATATATATGTACACAGGTACATAGGAATATATATATGTATATATAAGTACACATTTATATACATACACATGTATATACACACAAATAAATTTGTCAAAATATATGTGTACATATGTATGCATTTGTATTTGTGTTTATGTATATTTAAGTCTGTATAAGTATATATATTAATGTATGTGTATGTATGTATAAATGTATATATATATATGTTAATTCACATATATATACATGCATATAAGTATATATGTGTACATATGTATCTGTATATATATTTATGCATATATGTATGTATATATGTACTCATAGATATGTATGTGGGTATATGACCGTATACATAAGTATGCACAGATGTGTATTTACATGTATATAAATGTATTTTAAAAAAAAGCTCACAATTGCATTTTGCAATCTTTGTAAATTGTGAATAAAGTGAATTTTTTTTTTTTCTCTTTATCTTATTGTTGATGATTATCATTTCTGATTCAAAAAACAAATTGAAAAAGGACTTTTTCAATTTGGTTTCCATAAAATAATTATTAAATAAATGAAAATTAACTCAACAATTTTGGAATTCATATGTACACATCAATTAACTTGTTTCAATATTCAATAATACCTGTGTTTCCTTTTAACTGTACTTTAAAGGATTTCTAAAAGAGTTTAAAACCTTTTGACAGAAAAAGAATCCTTAGATCAGTTGACAACTTGATCATTTATTTGACATGGAAGTAGTGAATTTGTCAGTATTCTTTCAGACGTATTTATCTTCTGTCATTGAAAATAAGATGAGAAAAATTATCCGCAAAGTCATGGGAAAGAAAGTGAGATACAGTCATTTTTTTCCATTCAGGAATTTATTTATAAAATTTAACTCAATCAGTGGAGGTTGCCAGCTTTGACACAGTGCCACAGAGCAACATAAATGACCAAATAAATAATATACATGGGGGCTAGATCAACTCAACATACCAAGACAAGACCAGAAAAGATTAAGTTTTTGCTGTTGTCAAATGGTTACCGTCCATCCTGTTGAACCGACATGGAGCCCCTTGCGGTTTTTCATGACCAGTTTTGGTTGCCATGTCCTTGACTCGCCACTTCCAATTCAACCGTAAGATGATTGACTGCAAAGATAGGCTGCTGATAAATGTTAATCTTGTGTTTAGGTGCAAGCCACCAAGTATCAGTCTACTCCTGAAACTCCTTTTTGAAAACACCATCAATGTGAAGCTGGGAAAATCACAAACTTTACAATAGAAAAGACAAACAACCTTTGTGTAAAATTGTCTCCTCATGCCACTGAGTTATTATTTCAGAAATGTCTTTACTACCATCCATTGACCCTCCAAGAGAACTGCAAAACAAAATTGGTCAGGTCAGGTCACCAATACTAACTATTGTTTGTTACCGACAAAACAAAAATCTCATTTAAATTGAAATGGTCTCCAAATACAGAGTGCAATGCCATGAGAAAGGAAAAGAGGTTAGAAATTACAGCACAGTATTCATATAATCTATCTATTAGGACTTCTGAAATTAGGTAAATCATTTTGGGAAATAAAATACAAAGCTACACAATTTTTTTTTATTGATTTTTTACTAAAAGCAGCTCTTTTTGGTTTGGTCAAGTCATATAATTTGTTATTATTGAGTCCTGAATTTAGATTTCTTTTTCTTTTCAACGTCCTTGGGTAATAAATAAATGAATAGCAGAGCACGATCATCTTATAATTTGATTAAAAAAAAAGTGGACTGCTATGATAAAGCAGGTTTAGAAATAACATCAGTGTACTAGATTTGTAAACAAACAAATAAGGAAGCCTCCTGATTGATGTAGCAAACATACCTGGAAGTTCTATATATTTTACCTCAGCTTTATTTCAGTGTAAGGTGTTTTTGGACAAAGTGTTAAAGCATGTGTCAATAAAACAGAGCAACTAAGGGAAAAATGAACTGAGGAGGTCCTCGTTCAAAAAACAACGGTCCGATAAAGGAAACAGGACCTTTCATTGTGACATCACTTCCGGTGTTTTCCCAAAACAAACTTCCACAATATGAAGCGGCTTTACCTTGATTTTATTCCACGGCATCGCAGATTCGTCATTTCCGACAACCGGGAAGATGGTTGACACGAAAGATATACTGCTTACTTAAAAAAAAAAAATTACGCAAGCCGCCAAACATTAAGGGGAAAGCGTTATTAGTAGGAAAAATAAACATATTAAACTGAAGAACATGAGACATGTAGTCACGGAAAGTCAGCCCCTCATTGTAGAATTCATACACGCTTTGCTCCATGCAGTTAGTTATTTCGACGGCGGACTGACATGTTAGTTTGTATCGGATTATAGGGAGAGTAAGTCTCATTCATTATCCGAGCAAATAGTCCAATGTTGTTTTCTCATCTTTTTGAATAATTACATTTCTGCAAAACAGCGTTGACCAGACTGATCATGGAAGTGACGAATCTGCATGTCTGTGGAAGAAAACAATCAATCCAACCAAAACATCTGTCAGGGAAATTGCTGCTAACTTAAACCAGCTGTCATAGAACATCAGCAAATACTAAAGTTTGAAAACAAACAGGCCTTAAGGAATAACGACATTATTTGTCTTGGCAATAAGCCGCTATTTTGTCCGATGTGGCTTTGTTTTCTCTATTCCTAACTCGCCGATTCGATCCGGACGATAACGTTTATCAAGTCTCAGAAAATCAGCCGCAGTCCTTATCCGAACAAACAACACGATTATTTTAAATGCTAATAAATGAACTGATGTGAAAGATTAGAATTCGGTGGCCCATTACTCGCTGTTTAATCAGATCGTGTCGCCCCTTCAGCTACCACCTGCTTCTCGTATGGACACATGATGCTAATATTTTGGTAGCAGCCAAAGAGTGGAGTTAGAAGTATGGTTGTAAAACAAAGAATACCTCTTTAAGAGTCACGGAGTCCACAAAAGGACTAGTTTAACTGCCACGTGTCGATCTGTTTGGTCCGATACCAATGTGACAAGAGTAGAAAGATTGTTTTGTCAGGATTTTGGAGGCTGCAGGCTAACCCGGAAGTTAAATGCGAAAGAATAAAGTGCGCATGCGAGATGGGCCCTGTGAACGCGGAAGTACTCAGGTTAGCTACTGCCGGAACTAAAAGCGCTCGGTCAACCAATCAACGCTGCTATTTCCTATTACTATGAATTAGTTTATATTTAATTTTGTTCCACTCCCACTTTTTCTCACTTACATAGCACAATGATGGAAAACGCTCTTCATATAATAAAAAAAATAACACCCAGTTTACTTTTGTGTTCAATTTGTTTTATTATGCTTCTGCCACACACACACACACACACACACACACACACACACACACACACACACACACACACACACACACACACACACACACACACACACACACACACACACAACGTGGGTCTAACCGTGGGTTCTGACATTGTGAATATCATATCATACCCACAGTGCCAAGTTTGTTTAAACAGAGCTGAAACTACTTCATGACACTACCTAAGGAAACCACCGAGGCAGAAGCGGCTTACGCTGAAATACGTGCCCTTCAAAATAAAATGTTTAGAGAACAATAATTGGTTCAGTACAAGAACCTGAATGTTCCATTAAAGAATGAGGCCTCTGTGGTGGTGGACACAAGATGACGGGGTATTGAGGCAATCAGATGTAATTGACGGCTGACCTGGCAGAAAGACATTTGGATCATCACCATTCATGTAACAAAACAGCTCAGAACTTCTCTTTTGGGTGCATTTGAACCTTCTTGTTGTTAACCCTGATGCAAATGGCTCACCAACAATATATGGATTTTTGACTTTGGGTTACAAAATGCATGGCATCCATGCATAACAGATGATTGGAAAAACATGGTGATAATTATATATTTTTCTATACTTTATGAATCCCTTGCAGGAAACTTCTCTCTACATCTGCAATAATAATGATAAAAATTAGCAATGCAAAACATTATAGTAATAAGAGAATCGGTTCACCTATAGCACAATGCTATGTATTGAAAGCACATCAATAAAATGATTGCTTGGAAAGCTACAATTCTTAAATTAAAGTGTTTTATTTTTTTTTAAGTAAATAAATGTGATGTGAAACAGTTTCATATTTATTGTACATCTTTGGTGTTCTTAAAAGAACTATGTGTGTTTGGGGGGCCGGTACTGATCCAAACAGATGAAACGCCATTGTTTTCGGTCTGTGACCAGTGTGAGACGGCCAATCATCAGCAACACTTTATTGAAATCCTTTTTTCTTTTTTATTAATTTTGATATTATAATGTCTCATTACTATCCCAATATTTATTAAATATCACATGAAAAAAAAAATGGTTACATTATTTAAATTGCAAAACTACCACAGATGAAAGAGTTCGAACAATACGAAAGAAAACATTTGATGTGGCGATATTTCCTATGTATGGTAGCAGAGTTCCTCGAGGGTAAAAACCACATCATGCTAAACAGTTGGTGCAGACGGGGAGACCTGGGACGCCGAGATAGACCCGGGAGCGACGCAGCAATGTTTCCTTTTCACAGTGTGAATTTTGGTATTTCATCCTTTACGACAGCACGACAGCATGGGTGTGACAAACAGACCACAAAAAAAAACCAAAAAAAACAACAAAAAAAAAAACACTGCAAAGAAAAGCCAAGTACAGGACAGAACACATAATTCTTTCACAGTTAATACAATACAAAACATTAAAGAATAATAGGTAAACAAATAATATGAGTCTATAAAATTCAATTTAAGTTTATTTACAAATGTTACCTCTCATGCCTGACATCAATGAGCTGGACGTTGGCGATCTCCGAGCCGAATTCATGAATGACTGCCCAGGATCTCATCCAAATTTATATCTTTCATCCAGTCATCGTTCCCAGAGCCTGATTTGAGCAGAGAATCTATGAAGTCTGAGTCCGTGTTTATCCCTGGGACCGTGTTGTCCCCCTCCGGGAGGAAGTCAAAGGTCAGACGGTTGGCCCGGCTATTCTGATAGCTGTTCGAACTGGCGGCGGGCTCGGCAAAGTTCCCCGCCGGTACCCTCTGTTCGGGCGAGGGCTGGTTCAGAGTCCCTCCCGCCGACGGAGAACCCATCATGGACTGGCTCGGCCTCGAACCCGTGTCTCTAAGAGGGAGCATCCTGACGTCGGGCGCCACCTGGTTCGGCGGGCCGACGTGCCTCTGCGGGTACGGGTGGCTCGGCATGTCGAGCTGCGCCCCCTGAGACGGCGCCGGGTTGGGCAGCCTCCTGACGCCCAGTCCGGTCGCTACTTGCTTGCCGGACGAGCCCCAACCCACGTTGACGTTCGCCATCAGGCCTCCGAGAGCCTGCGGCCCGGAAGAGTGCAGGTCAGCTGTTCTCTGTTGTTGCGCGCCCGCGACGTTATTCATCCGGAAAGAACCGCCTTGCACGTTGGGGCCGAGGAACCTGGGCTTGCTTTGATTCAGTCCAATTCGATTCTGGTTGTTATGCTGCTGGAACGGGCTGATGCAGGAACCCAGGAGGCCGTCGGCGCCCAAACCGAACCTGTGGTCTGACGGCGAGGGGTTCATTTCGGATTTAATCGGAATGTGACAAGACATGGGCTGCAGGTCCTTTTCGGGGCCGGGGGCGGAAGCCTGGGAGGAGTTTTGACCTAGAAAGAATCCAGAAAAAAATGACTTGCGTCGAGACGTGTCTGCGTTTAACGTGTTTCTGTCACGTGGGGAATGAAGCGTACCTGGGAACATGTTTCCCTGCTGGACCGCCACCATGCTCCTGGACTGCTTGTAATCCGGGGGTGGTCTCGTGAGATGACGACTGAACTGATCGTGTGCGTTGTCTTTGTCCTAAAGACCACAGAGAGACTGAGGCTTTCATTTGGAACAATGATTTAAAAAAGAAAACACACACAAATTCCACATCCTGACCCAAAGCTAAACTCTGTGTCGGCCGAATAATCCAAAACTTTATTCGTTTATTCTCAGTCATCCGGGTCATGGTGAATTCTTGTCGTGGCAACTGGACTTGAGTTTCTTCACTTGAAGACGTTTCAACCCTCATCTCCCTTTAGTCATATTGTTATTTTTCTTTGCGGCGTGGTGGTAAGCACTTCCCCACGTCCTCCCCTGTGTCTGCGTGGGGTTCCTTGGGGTTCTCCGGGGTTCCAACCCTCCAAAAACATGCAGGAGGTTCATTGGAAACCTTGAATTTCCCCCTTGTGAATGAGATGCAATGGTTAAATGTTGAGTAGAAGTGGTTTGGAACAACTTGTAAATAACTTTCTTGCTGAAATATGCTGAATAGGATGTGATTCTACACAATCTTCTTCTTCTCAGTCTCCTCCCACAGAGAATTCAACCTTTCATTCTGGCTGATAGTCTTCTATGTCATTGCACCCTTGATGCGACTTGTACAATCAGTTTATAATACAGTAAACCCTCGTTTATTGCTGGGGTTACGTTCTAAAAATAATTATATAGCTTTTAATAAATAATTTTTTAGCTTTTGTGCGGATAACCTTGGTATACAGCATAATGTTCTTTTTCCTGCAGTCATTAATCCACATCATCGCTGTTGTCCTTATGTTATTTTCCTCCTTCTTTATGTAACGAACCTAAGATTCATTTATTCCACAAGGCGCCCTGCAGCCGCATAGCTTCTACCTTCATTCGGCATGTCCAGAAGTTTAACCTTTTCTGCGATAGTTTAACATCTTCCTCTTCCTTTTGGGCGCGTCGTCAGGTGCCTTTGCCGGTAAGAAACGTTTTGTCGACATTGTGGGTTTTGTCACTTAGTGTCTCTTTTTCCTAAATTTTCAACTTTTTTTAAAATTCTATTTACTTCGTCTTGCTTTAGTAAATATTTTTGACTTGTTACTTAGACACTTTATAGTTTTATTTGTATTTCTTATTCTCCCCCCTTTTTTCATACTGTTTATACAATTTCCTACTATTATTTATTATTGTTATGATTTACTTGAAACTCTAGCACAACAATTTCCTTCGGGATGAATAAAGTTGTTCTTATTCTTATTCTTAAAATTTGAAAAGGAACAAGGCGCAGAGATTGTTGACAATGGTCTACCATCCCTTCGCCAATTAGAATGCAGAACACAACATACTGTACTGTACTTTAAAAAATAAAGCATTAAAAAAACTGCACAAAAAAACACGCTAAACAGTGAAGCTGCAAAAGATGAACCGTGTTATAGGGATTTCTGTAACTGTATTCCCAGCAGGCATCCGGCTGGTCACCAAACTTTAGCTTTAAGAATAAGAATAAGAACAACTTTATTTATCCCGAAGGAAATTGTTGTGCCAGAGTTTCAAGTAGAACATAAAAATAATAAATAATAGTAGGAAATTGTATAAACGGTAAAAAAAAAAGGGGGGGAGAATAAGATATACAAATAAAACTATAAAGTGTCAAAGTCAAGGCTATAAAGTATTTTAAGGTCATTAATGCTGATAAACTTAAAAAAATAAAAATAAAAAATAAATGTGAATATTGGCACTAAAATTGAATCGGTAAATGAAGAAAAAAAAAAGAAGTGATTTTTGTGTACATCTTTGCAGACGGTACTGGTATGATCAATGACTATAAGATTAAATATTGGCTAATCTGCTCCGTGAAGTCTGTTATGATTTCCCGATAAATGGATGAACGATCGATAAAATATCAAGTGGAGACGGCGGCCTATCAATGCGGGCGGCCTTCTGTCTCAACCGGACGTGTTAGAAGCGCTAGAAAGCAAGAGTATCACTCACGGAATTGGCGATGGCGTGCTGCTGCTGCTGCTGGGCGAGCTGCCGCTGCATAGCTGGAGTTTTGGCGGGGCCTTTCATCTGGTTGCCGGGCGCCGGGGGACGCGGCGGAGGCGGGACTCCGAGGCTTCCATTAGCGGGCAGCCTGGGACCGGCGGGGACCCCCTTGGAGGAAGAGGCACGTTACATTACGGTCTCGCATTAAGAGTCTCGGCTGCCGGCTTTTTGAATTTTTAACGCGGGGGTTTCGCTCTAAGTGCCCGGAGTGCGGAGGTGGCGGGGGGTTCGGGGGGGGGGGGGGGGGGGGAACCATGCAGTCAGGTCAGCTGACCACTAGAGGGGGGGATTCTACAAGACAACATCTCTGTCGGTTTAACCTCCAGAATGTGGTCAAGGCTACTCCCTCTGCAGATGAAAAAGGGAAACCGGGAGATTTTTTTTCTTTTTTCTTTTTTGGAGGTGGGGGTACGGGGAGTGCGAGCCCTCCTCAAGGCCAGGCTTCTCCCTTGATAATTGTGTCTCAAGAAAGTGGAAAGAATCCCTGAGACAGCAGGAAACGCGTGCCGATGGGGAGTCGAGCGCCAGCGCCACGACTACCTCCGTTTAATAAACCCCTCGCCTTTTCTGATCGGGGTTGTTGTGTTTGGCGAGGAGACGTTTATCCCGTTTGGCTCCCGACACCATCACGCTCATTAAAACATCTCAGTCAGCAACCCCAGAACGAGATTGAGACGTGGAGAAGGCGCGTTGCTGTTTGAAGTCTCGCCCCTGGACTTAAACTTTTCGGGGGATAAGCTTTCACCGGCGCGGGTTTTTCGAGACGTTATATGTCCTTGTAATGCATATTTTTCTCTGCCAGCTTTGAAGACCGCGCAGGCACTCCAAGCAAAACCTGCCTTTCTTGCGGATGAAAGAGCTCTGGCGCTCGAGCCTCCGCTAAGAGCCGGGAATCGCGGTGAACGAGGGGTAACGGGCACCGAAATTCACGTCGACGCGCGCTTTGTGTATAATGTCGGTCGTCGTGCCGGTCTGAAATGTTTCCCGGGACGAGATCAATTGGAAATCCGAGAACGCGCTCCGCACAGCTTACGATTATATTAAGGAAACGGGGGAGAAAAAAGGGGAAAAGCACCGGCGTTAATATAGGGAGGGGAAACACGGGAGACAATGAAGGGGGAGGAAAAACTGCCGGGTCAAGAACGGCTCGGAAGTCACGAGCTATTTTACACCGGCTAACGCTCGCCGTCTCTGAACCGAGCGTGGCGATGAGATCACGCAGGATCCGAAATATCAAAACACGGACGTCTTCCGTCCCCGGCTGCGAGAAACCGCGACCGTGGCGGTCACCCCCTTCCACCGGAGAGCGTCCGCTCTGTCATTGTTGTAAGGAAAACCCATTGAAGGGTGTTTAGGTTTGCACAACTGAGTAATCCCGATGTGTCATAAAGCTGTTTTCCATGCCACCCCCCCTCCCCTCCTCTCATTCTTCACAAGCTTGTTGCAAATGAATACCACATGTGGCTCCAACCTCAGAGAAGGAGCAGAGTGATTTAGGCTCCCATCCTGCGGCAGCGCAGGCAGCTGACAGTGATCTGGGCCCAGCGTTTTCGCCGGCTCTCACACTGCACTTCCTCCAGTCTGGACCGGGACGCGGTCCCCTGGGAGCGCCTCGGCATCTGGACTTGGCCGCAGCTCCCTTTCCCAGGAAACAAGTACTCCCTTCACGGCCTTGCTGGAATGACCCGGTAGGCTCGATTCCTGTGCCCCCGGCCCAAGTACCGGCCGGGGGATGTGGCGCAAGTCGAGAAACGAACCTTTATCCTAAGCAGAATTTGGATCCCTTCATTTGAGATTAAAAAAAAAAAAAAAAAAGCGCGGTAATGGTGTTTTTAGCTAAATCATCAAGATAGCAATAGCCTGAAATTGTATGCTTAAATTCAATGGGGGAAAAAAAAAAAAATCAATATCATATTTTTTCCCTCTAGTTGCGCAGACGAATCCGCAGACGAATGCGCAGTCAGTTAGGCAACACGTTTCCCATCCTGGTAAACATGAGACACGGTCAGTTACCCGGAAATGTAAGGGGTGCGTGACCAAACGCTGAGCGGTCAAACAATAAAATGTTTTCCGTCAATAATCAGTCACCCCTTGAAGTGGGAGTGAGATCTTGAATGTCCCGCTGAGGAGCTTGGAAAAAAAATTAAAAAAAAAAATACACAGAGATAGCGGCATCCAACAAGTATTTCAGCGTGCAAAAAAAAAAAAAAAAATCAATTATCTGACGTGGCCGTGCAGGAAGTTATGCTTAATCTCCCAAAAGAAAAGACACCGGAGTCGAGTTCGGACCAGATAGAAGAAGTGTCGAGTTTCACGGGAATCGGTGGAAATGGTTCTCGCATTATAGTTTGGATTTGATTTGTGGGCTGCGGCGGCCGGCGGGGGACGGAGGAGAGAGCCATTTGGCGCAGAGGCTGACACAGCCTCCCATCCAAACGCCGGTATTTTCCCACGATATAACATGTGTTTCACACTACTCTACACTCTACACACACACGTACGAGGGTAAGACTCTCCTCCACACAGCGGCGTCTTGAAGGCATTCATTCATTCATGATCCATACCGCCGTCGCTGCACTCAGGGCCGCGAGGCTGATGGATCTATCCCGGCCGTCATTGGCCGAGAGGCGGGGTTCACCCTGGAAAGGTCGCCAGTCCGTCGCACAAAGACACACAACCGTTCCCCCTCTCATACGCAACGACATACAGATACACACTACCGTGCAATCTGTCAGTCACATGTAATATATGGACGAAAAAAACATCCACTCACTTATGCATGCGTCATAAAGAGACATCCAACTATTCATATATAAATAGAGACAAAAAATATTCACTCATTCACACGTCATAAATCATCTGGTTGCACTATTTACACTTGTATATTCTGTATAATTGTTTATATAGCATCTCTATATTATCTATTCTGTAGTTTTACTGTATAAGACTAGAAAAAAAATTGAATTTTTTCTGTAAATACTGTTTTCATTTGTAAATACCGCACCTTCTGTACATATGCATTCTGCTTTTTGCACTTCTGATTAGATGCTAACTGCATTTCGTTACTCTGTATCCTTACACTTGTACTGAAAATAAAGTTGAATCTGATCAAATCTAAACATTTAACCATTCACTCTCTCATTTAAAAGTTATTTACACACACTACCGTTCACTCTGTCATTCTAATGTTTATATAGACACAAAACATCCACTCACCTATGCACGTGTCATAAAGAGACATTCAACTATTCACATCTTATAAATAGAGACAAAAAAATATTCATTCACACATCATAAATCATCTGGTTACACTATACTCTGTAAAATTCTGTATAATTGTTCATATAACATCTCTATATTATCTATTCTGTGGAGTTACTGACATAAAAACAAAACAAAAAAAAATTGCATTTATTCTGTACATTCTGCTTTTAATTGTAATTACCGCACCTTCTGTACATATGCACTTCTGCTTTTTGCACTTCTGATTAGATAATAACTGCATTTCGTTACTCTGCATCCTTACATGTGTGCTGAAAACAAAGTTCAATCTAATCTAATCTTATCTAAACATTCAACTATTCACTCTCTCATTTATATGTCATATATAAAGACATAAACATTCACTCATTCATGCACAGGTCTTAAAGAAATCATTTAGACACATATATATGACATTTACATGTCATATATAGAGTCAAAAAAAATAATTCTGTCATTCAAACGTCACATAACAACCATTAAATATTTCATTCACACGTCATAAAGAGACATTTAAGCATTCACTCTCTCATTCACACAACATATTTAGAGGCAAAAAATATTCACTCTCTCGTTTATATGTAATATATATGGAGACAAAAAAAATTCACTCACTCATTCACGTCTCATATAAAAACAACCATTAACTCTTTCATGTGCACATTATAAAGAGACATTTAAGCATTCACTCTCATTCACACGACATTTAGATAAATACTACTATTCACTCTCATTCACATGTCCTAAAAAGACAAAAAATGCATTCACACAACATATTTCAAGGCAAAAAAAAGATTCTCTCACTCATTCATTCAGATCTCATGCAGAAATAACCAGTTACAATTTTATTTGCATATCATAAAGAGACACTCACTCATTCACTCTGTTGTTCACACGTCTTATATGGACAAAAATATTCACTCGCTCATTCTTGTCAGATGCAACCGTTCACTTTTTCATAAATATTCAATCGTACACATTTAGACACATACAACCATTCACTCGCTCGTTCACACGTCGCAGAGATACGACCGTTAACTCTTTCATTCGCACGCCATTTCAAGAAATCCGGCGGTTCTTTGGTCCACCGGTGCGTCGCGGTCGTGTCTCCAGCCGGAAGGCGATCCCTATTTAAATGCCATCCCATTTGCATCAGCAGCAAAGATACCCTAATGATGTGAACGGCTAATAACTGCGGGCCGCCGTATGCGTTCCTACGTGACTTTATGGAGATTTTTTTCCTTTTTTTTTTTTTTTTTCTCAGAGGACGGGTGACCTCGATGCAGTTAACCGAGGTGGCGGCGGCGGGGTGTTTGAATTTTGACACGTTTGACTCGTTGACCCATATTAAACCGACGGAGGCTTCAAACGGAAGCCCTCCTCGCTCTCGTCTCTGGGTGATTAAATAAAAAAAGAAAAAAAAAAAAGGGGTCTTCAGCTCGGCTCAGTGGGACGAATCCCCTCCGCTGGTCGCCAGTGTTACACAGGGGATCAGCGCACTCTTTCAGGACCTTTATTTCCCCGGCATTACTAATTCAATTCACTGTGGGAAGAGACTACTCCTTTTCTCCTCTCTGTGAGCTGTCCCTTCCTCATTAGCTGGACTTTTAACCCTTTACCGTCCGAGAGGAAAAGAAGAAAAAAACGTGTTCCGGCGGCTTTATTCGTTATAAAATCATGAGGTCGTTCCTAAACTATCATATCTTGCGTGTGAATTTTATCTGCTTGAAAAAAAAAAAAAAAAAAAAAAAAAAAAGAACAAGCGACTTCACATCGAAGCACATCGACCATGGGAAAGTTGCCTCACCACCAAACCCCCGAAGAACTGAAAGAAAAGCCTTGTGTTGTCAGCTTTTTAAAGACCAGAGATGACTAGGTTTTTATTTTCAGCGGCTCAGGAGGGGGGTTTTCGGCTTTGTCGTTATTCGCTGTGTAGCTCTCCTAATTCTCTCGCTTTCCTTCCCCGACTGCGGCACTCGCAGATGCTCTGCGGCTCACAGTTTGCGTTTGAAACGCGCCGCTAAAAACTTACCGGCGTCATTAACGCGTGGAGAATGCATTGGGAGTAAAGTCGAAATTCTAACGCATTATTCCGTACAATTACTCCGTATTGGCGACGCGTATGATTTATAGGACGTGAAGATGTAAACTGTGTTTCTTTTTGTTGTATTTCCCGGGGTTTGCCAAGAATATCCACCATTCCCAGCACGTTCCCAGCCAGGCGGGACCTCGAGGTGGCTCCGTGACGCGAGACGGCCATGCATTCTGCTCGGAGCGCAAACAATCCCCCGGTTCAGTGGTAAAACCGGTTCTGTTTAGCTCACGCTCCACCATGTATCCTACCCTTGTTCGCTTCCCTAACTCCCTCCCCCGCTCCCTCCCACGGTCCCTTTCTCCCCCGCCGCCACCTCCTCCCCGCCACTCAAGCACTTCCTTTGATTTGTGCAAGTTAGGAGGGCTCTCTTGTGTGGCTCTCGCTATCATTTCACACAAAGACGGCTACAGATACTGTTAGAGCAAAAAAAAAAAAAAAAAAAAAAATGAAAGCGGGGACAGTCTAAATCTCCCCCAATCATAACAAATCAGTGATTCAACCTCCGGCAACAGACTAAGCAGATTACTGTCATTTTCCACCACTTGTCCCTTGCAGCTAACAACCTCCAATTAGCAAATCCCGCTGTGCATATCTGTGCCCTGACGGGGAGCCACCATGACAAGCAGAGAAATTAGAAGTCCTGCATGTTAATCTACCATGCTCTGGCAATCTGTGTCATCGTCAAAACACTTTCCGGGGGGAAATAGATATTCAGGGGGAGTCACAACAAGAGAGGGGCGCAGACGGCTCGCCGAATCAATGGCGGTAAAGTCGTTTAAAAAAACAAAAAACGAAACAAACGACGCCGCGTTGTCGACGGCGTCAAGGCGGCAGGCCGGGTGCCCGCCGAGAAAATCGGGGGAAGAGTCACGGGTGATTATTTTTTTATCGTGTTATTACACCTTCGGCTGGGAAACAGGAAAGCGTATGCTAAATTATTGCATTTTTATATTGGATTAAAAGGGATAGCCGTGCGATACAGTCAGCAAAAATTGTAAAAAGCATTTTCGGGTGATCTATCTAGCGCTTCTTAAAGCCGGTGAATTAAAACCGCTCAATCGCTGACCCAATTACGAAGCAGTTCTGACGGAATTCCGAGCGCCCGTCGGGTTTTCGAACAACTCCGAGCGCAGCTTTTACCTGTTGCTGCTGCGACAGCTTGAACGCCAGCCCGCCGCCGTGCAAGGGAACCGCTTTGGGTTGCAGACCCAGAGCCACCGAGGTGGACAGCTGCTGGTTCTGGAAGTGCAGGCCTGAATGTTGCTGATTCTGGCCTCCCGTTTGCGAATGCTGCTGCTGTTGCTGCTGCTGCTGGGCCGCCGCCTTGCTCACCGAACCCGCCATCATGGGCATCAGCTGGCCGGAGGAATGCGGCACTTTGGGGCTGAACTGCAACGTGGGCTTGGTGCCGAGAGACTTCATCCCCAAATGGTGGCCGTTGGACTTGAAAAGGCAGTTGTTGAGCCCTTTGCTCTGAGAGCTGATCCTCTGCCTGTTAAGCTGGGCCGGGTTTGACACTTTGTCCTGGGGAAAGGAGCCGGTGGAGGAGTGGGTGCTCATAGCCGGGGCCCAATTGGCCAATCCTGAAGGTGGAGTGTGGTGGTGATGGAGCAGGGAGCTCGGCTGCTGCTGGTTCGCCGCCATCTGCTTGAGCTGCTCCGCGTGAGAGATTTCCGGCCAGCACGGGATGCCTTTAGGGTGACCCGCCTGAGCGTTGACTTTATGCGACGTAGTGGTAGAAGAGGTGCTGGTCAGCGTGAAAGACGGGCCCGCGGATGCCGGCCGGTGCTGCGCGGAGCCGTCGTGCCCCTGGCAAAAGTCGGGCGAGTGCTCCATCTTAATCGGCTTCTCCATGGGGGAGCACAGACCGGCCGCCGCCCCCGCCGAGCTGGGTCGCCCTAAATCCAAGCCGAACGCGTCATCCTGCTTCAGCATCTTCTCGAAATCCAAGTCGTTCAGCGGCGGCACCGACTTTGTCAACTCATCGAACAGGTCCTGCAGCTCCGGGTCGATCTGGCCGCCGCCTTCATCTTTGAAGTCGAAAATCATGTCGGCGTTGGACTGGCCGCAAGACGGGACCTCGGTGGGCTCCTTTTTCATCTCTTTCAGGGTCATGTTGAATATGTCCGTCCCGACCCCGTGGGGCATCATGTAGCTCTTCCTGTGCATGCCCATGGCCGAGGAGCCTTGCAGAGAGTGAGACTGGGTCAGGTTGTGGTCGCAAGGCCCGAGTCCGAGACCTCCCGTATCCACGCGCAGTCGCTTAAAATCTGACCCGGGGAAACCGCAGGAGACGGCCGGTGGCTTCGGAGCGTGTCCCGGTGCATGTCCCTCCAGCTTCCTTCGCAAGGACCCTTGGAGCTGCCGCCAAAAAAAGAAGAAAAACAAACAATTAGAAGTTGGGTAAACACCGGAGAGTCATCAGAGCGTCCTGGTTAATACCAGCTTTAGGTGGAGCCGAACTGTCGGGATTTCCCTCTGCTCTGGAAAGCAAACAATTCGCAGATACCGCGGCGCCTTCCCATCAGAGGAAATCAACGAGCGTCGCCGACGATCACAAGCTCTGGGTAATGATCAAAACGACGGTCGGCAAAAGGGTGTCCCGATGTTCGCGTTGTCGTTGTGAAGGTTTTTTAACCGGGGAGCCGAGTTCACGTATGCTTACGAATGACATTACCTGTTTAGAATTTGCTCGAGGCGAGCACGGATCGGCAAAGCCACGGTACAAATTCCGAACTATCCCTCTGCGTCTGATCCGTCTTCGAACGTTCAGTCTCCTGCCGATGAGAAGCGTAGCTTCGCAGCGAGGCGTTCTGATTCAGACTGAGACATGGCTTAAACTCAACATTCCCCCGAAGCGTGCCAGGAACACATTTGAAGAAGACAGAAAGTGCACAGTCATGACTGCATTCGGTTGGATTATGTCGGCGAAACCCGTCCGCCACATAAGGCGTCGGTCCATCTTGATATTAACCGCCACTGTTTATATATCTATTTACCTCTAAAAAGGGAAAAAAAAATACTGCAGTTGTTGAACTTTCTCGTTGCGTCAGTGAGTCACATAACGCCGCGCTCCCTCCCTAAAACCAAACAATTGCTTCATTGCCTTCTTTATTTCTTAAAAGCTGACGGTGCGAGGAAAATGACGCGACGCAACCAAACATTTGGAAAAAGAACCAGGACCAAGTCCCGGATTGCGCCGCTGCGATAATATTTACGCAGAATTGTAATCTGAAAAAAACTTTATCTCGGGCACATGGGGTAGCAGCATCAAATTGTGAACGTCAAAAAATAAAATAAAAATAAAATAAAATAAATAAAAATTAAAATGAAAAAATAAAATTAAAATAAATAAAAATTAAAATGAAAAAATGAAATAAAAATAAAAAATAATAAGAAATAAAATAAATTAATATATATATATATGATTAAAGAAACGAGAGACAGGTAAATAGTGTCAGTACCACAACTGAGCAACACCTGCCTCAGGCATGAAAGGTAGCACTTCATATGTTGCTTCGCACACACACACGCTTCCTCGACACGGTCCCATTTAATCGCAACAATCTGGATAGTTCTTAGAGCTGATTTCTTAGAACCGCTCTGTCCGCTCTTGTTACAGAGAAATCCTCTGAAGCAGTCTGCTCGCTCTGCACACAAGGCTTTACTCTTCATCCTTTCCATGTTCCTCTTGTGTGTTCAATAAATCTGCTATTCTGAACACGCAGTTGTTGTGAGATGTCGAATTTCCTAAATGTCAGACGGGTCAAAGATGAACCGCAACCTGTTTTTTTTTTTTTTTTTTTGCGTTCAAAGGTAAAGAATCAGAGAAAACATCACTTTGGGTTGATTTACATGAATACGGGTGCGTTAAAACAGCGATTCAGCCCTTTCGCTGCAAACACACGCGCGATAAAACATACAGAGTTTTCATATAAAACGCCATTTGAACCCCTTTCGGCGCAGCAGTGACGGAAACGCCGCTAGGAAATGCACAAAGCTATTTTGAAATAGTGTATTTTTGGGCTCAGTGGATGAGCTGGGGAGATAGTTGGGAATCTGATACAGTCAACGGACTACAGAGAGCAGAATCAGGCCTTTGTCTCTTTACCTCATTTGCATACATTATATTTTCCTCCATTGTGCTTCGCTAGATAGCGGCTCTCTCCTTTGTGGCAGAGAATCTGCTTAGCATGCCGCTGCAGATATCTGACTTCTCCTTGCACTTTTCCATGTCTCCATCTCCAGTAAAAGGCGATGACGAACACCAGATTGTTGTGTTTTAAAACACATTCCATGACATTATTGAGACAGAAAATAAGTGTATATATATATCTATATATAGATATATATGTATGAATGAATGACTGAATGCCTTTACGGTCATTGTTCGTTTTTAAATTCAACAAAGACGGCGTTGTTTACATTTACCGTTTAGATGCCATGTTGGATTTATGCTACATTTGCTTTTGTTTGTTTGTGTATTTGGAAACTTTTTGCAAAACCGCAAGCCTTTTTCTACTCCTATTTTTAACCGTACAATGTTTTTATGTCCTAGATTAGCATGTTACCACTGTGTCAGCATCGGTAGGTGATATAGGTACGTAATTTCAGCATAAACTGAGAATCCCCTGTGTATGTGTGTGTGTGTGTGTGTGTGTGTGTGTGTGTGTACAGGACTGTTGAATACTGTGATAAAGTTCTTTATCTTCTGCAATGCAATTAAAAAATCAAAAAATTCTTGATATTCTAACATTTTGCCATAGGATTTTTGAGTTTTCTTAAGATGTAAGCCATAATCAGCAATATTAAAATAATAAAAGGCTTGCAATATATCAGTTGATTTGTAATGAATCCAGAATGTATGACATTTTTGTATTTGTAATTGCATTACAGAAGATAAAGAACTTTATCAAAATATTCTACTTTTCTGAGACAGTCCTGTATATGTATACACAAATACATATTTAAATATGCATATATTCATACACACACACACAAACACACACACACACACATATATATATATATACAAATATATAAATATATGTGTTTGTGTGTGCTGTACATATATATATGTGGTTTATAGTGGTAAAATCCAATACATATATGTATGTATACACACCTTGAGCGCAATACACAAAGACATATGTGTGTGTGTGTGTGTGTGTGTGTTGGTGTGTGTGTATATCCATATGTGTGTGGTTTGCAGTGGTAAAATCCTAACCTAAGATTTACATCTATGTATATATACACACACATGCATATCCACGTATACAAACACAGATATATACACATACATACATAGACACACACACACTCACACACACACACACATATATATATAACAGTATTGGTTTGCATCCCTTGAATTGGAGCCTGCGGTTCTGTCAGGTGCGTGCACAACACGCACTCTAACTTAAAGATCTGTCGACACGCAACCTGATTATCTTCTCATGCGACGCCAGCGTGCAAATAAAATGCATTTCCTCGCAGCGCAACCTGTGCACACGGGGTCGGGGCGGCGGCGGGGTTCGCTTGGCAGGGGACTTGTCGCGAACTTCACTCGGGGGGAGCGAGTTTGAGTCATTTCCAACCAGCTGGCACGCGTTGCGTTAAGATGATTCACAGGCCGACGGCCTGAGCCGCATCCTTGAGCGCGATGCACGGCGTCACGGCGCTACACCTGGCGAGGCACTTAGCGGTGTTTACAGGTACGACCGCGCATAAATAATCAGGGCACAAATATCTATATGAGTCACGCAGCCTCCTTTACTTAAGCTCTAAATGTGTGTGTGTGTTTGTGTGCATTCGTGGTGGATGAACATTGCAAGGATTATGATGACTGATGATGCATTTGTGTTGTTGTTGCACCGACCGCTCGCTGTCTGTAAAAGTCTGGCTAATTTCTCGCCAGGGAATTTGTCACGCCGCGTGCACCGAACGCCAGGCCGGCGTTCGCCTCCGACTATACCGTGATGTCACCAATCATCCTCGCCGGCCTGAAAAAAAAATATGAATCAATGACATGAAGTTCTAGCGTTCAAGCGGAGGGGACTAAAAAAAGAACTAAATATTTTGACCGAGGGAGGAAGTGAACAAAATGGTTTGGAAACGCTTCGGCTGTCGGAAATTCAACCGGCGATGACAAATTTGGATTAAACACTCGGTTTGGAAAACCGAACGCAAAAAAATGTTCCCTTTTTTTTTTTTTTAGAAAAAAAAAAAAAAAGACTAACATGAAAAGCGAGTTGTCTCAATTCGGGGGAATTCCGCACATCACCACTTTATAAATATACCAAATGCTACTTTCGTTCTTACATCCATTCATAATTTATGAATGTACAGTTGTGTTCAAAATAATAGCGGTGTTTTTAGCTCAAAATCCTTCAAAAAAATTATTTTATTTATTATTTATTAGGAACACTGCACGTTATATTTTACATCAAAACATGAAGAAAAACCTATCAATATTTTAATTAATTTACAGATAATGAAGGAAAACATGATTTTGGGTTGTTCAAAAAAAAGCAGTCTGCATTTTATATTACAAACTCAGATATTTACTCAATAAACTGAAAAAATCATAAAGATTTAGCATTCCTGTGAATCACTAAAGTAATAATTAGTTGTATAATCACAGTTTTTGAGAAGCGCTTCCTATCTCTGCTGCATGGAGTCGACAACCTTCCACAATTCCTCTGCATTTCATGGTTTTGCCTCAGAAACAGCATTTTTGATGTCACCCCAAAAAGCCTTCTGTTGGATTAAAAGACCCCCAAAACGCTGTCGTCGGACAAAACGTCTGCGGCTCTTGAACCCAAAAAGAACAATCTCACTTTCATCAGTCCACAAAATGTTTCTCCATTTCTCTTTTATCCAAGCGGTAAGTTCTTTGGCAAATTGTATCGTCTTCAGCACGTCTTTTTTTTTTCAAAAAAGGACTTCTTGCCGATAGATTTGCCTCAGACGAGCATCTTCCAACTGTCTTAAAGCATCGGAGATCATTTTAGCTGAGCAGCCTCGCATTTTCTGCACTTCTTTATGTTTTCCCGTCTCCAATCCACGTTTTAATTAAAGCACGCTGTTCTTCTGAACAATCTCTGACACGACCCGTCTTTCTCCGGTTTTCAGAGAGAATTGCATGTAAAACATGTGACGGCTTCATCCTTAAATGAAGGCCACCTGAATGACACCTGTTTCTTTACATAATGAATGACCTCACCGAATGAAATCCACACTGTTATTATTTTGAACACGCCCCTTTCACTTAATTATTCAATTACACAAACTCAGAAGCATTCATTTCATGACTGTTGGGTTCATTTATGTGACCTCCAGCTCTGCCTCTTGTCTTTTGGTCATTGTAAGTGTTTCTAGGCCATACAGCATCACTGGTCTCATCACTGTCTCCTCCACCTTTCCTTTCATTCAGGCTGATAGTCTTCTATCGCTTCGTACCCCTGACACTTTTCTCCACCCATTCCCTTCACCTCTTTTCTACTCTGTTGCTCTGCACTGTTGACCCCAAGTACCTGAAATCCTCCAACTTCTTGATCTGTACTCCCTTTAGTCCCACAGTTTCACCTGAGTTCCTCTCATTCACACACATGTATTCTGTCTTGCTGCGACTAACTTTCGTTCCTCTCCTTTCCAGCGCATACCTCCACCTTTCTAGATTTTCCTCTACCTGTTTTCTGCTCTCACTACAGATCATCTGCAAACATCATGCTCCATGGAGATTCCTGTCTCCCCTCATCTGTCAGCCTGTCCATCACCACTGCAAACAAGAAGCTGATCCCTGATGGAGTTTCACCTCCACCTCTGTTACCCCGACAGCACACCGCGCCACTGTCTCACAGCGAGCATACATGTCCTGCACCAGTCTAACATACCTCTCGGCCATTCCAGGCTACCTCATACAATACCAGAGTTCCTCTCTTTGCGCCCTGTCATATGCGTTTTCTAGGTCTACCAAAACACAATGCAGCTCCCTCTCACCTTCTCTATTAGCATTATCTAAGTAATTATTGCATCTGTAGTACTGGGAAATGATTTGCCATGTAATAATATGATTACACCAAAACCAGTGATTGATCTGGTTATTCATGTTGGACTGCTATTATTTCGAACACAACTGTACATCCATTCACTCTCTCATCCACAAAGTGTCCATTCAACCAAATGCATGTTTTTGGACCGTGGAAGGAACGCGGAGAACCCGGGGAGAACATGCAGACTCCTCACAGAAAGGCTCTCAATCTGAATCAAACCAGGGATCTTCTTGCTGTGGGGTAGGAGGACTCACCGCCGCCGCACGGCGTGTAAGATAAACCAAGATAAGACAAACCGTGACGAGCTTTGACAAGGATTCTCCATAGATAAAAACACAAAGTAACTTTCCACTCAAATAAACACATGATTTGTTCCTGAAGGGGGAGGATTAGGAGCCAAAATCCTTTACGTTTTTAAAAGAAACAACGATATTCATGTCCACGTGGCGGTATGCAAGTTAAAAAGGTTAAGCATACAATGGCGTGCAACCTAACGTGCGCAACTTTCTCAGGATACACGGGATGGAGTGAAATCCTTGTCAGATGATGTAATGAAAGCCTGGCTGGAAGATTACAGCTAACATGGAGAATTTCATACACACACACACACACACACACACACAACTTAAGAAAATGTTCCGCACGTTAATTCGCAGCGCGGTTTAATTTCATTTGCCGGCTAACCCCCCGTCCTCGCCGAGACCCAGACCGTTACACCAGAGCCCCTTTCCCCCGCATAACAACCGGACATCTGTTTTTTTTCCCCTCGCCGTGCAAAAAAAAAAAAAAAAAACAGGCAGTCCAGTGTTTGCAGCTCAAAGACACACACACACACACACACACACACACACACACACATACACACTCCTTCCACGGGGGTGCTTTCTGCAGAAGGACAGACAGGAGCACCGCTCATGGTTCAAGGCACTGTCTGAGAAAACACATCATGAATAATGGAGAGGACAGTGGATGCGTTGCGAAAAAGCCATTGTGCGACCGGAGGGGGGCGGCGAGGGTTCGGGGGCGTCGCCTCGCCGCCGCATCGGTGCCATTTAAATATAGATTGCAGTCAAGAGGGGCTCCGGGTTAGAATCCAGAGCTGTGGCGTTTTAAGACTTTGCACGGCTGAGGTTTGCAGGGTGTCAGACCTCTGTAACGTGGGCATATGTTAATGAAAAAAAAAAAAAAAAAAAAAAAGATAGAAAAACTAATATCCAAGCTCAAAGAAACATCAATTCTTTAAAGGATTACACACACACACACACATTTTTTTTTTTTTTCTATCACATAAAGGATAATCCTGTTCACTCAGTACTCAATACTCAGGAGCAGTGGCCTCCTAGTTGGCCTGAAATCCTCGTGACAGATCTCCCAGTAATCTGAAAATAGATTTTTTGATTAACATTTAATGAGCTTAGAAGCTCCGAATCACTTTGAAAGCGACTCCGGCGGCGTGCAGGACTCAGACGTATGTATTATATACCCGATCGGCTCCGGCGATGAAAGCCTGGGGGGGTTGGATCGGAGGGGACGGCGAGGAGGCCGACTGCTCGCTTTCATCCTCGCCGCCGATGTCTGTTTTTGAAGACTCCCTTTAAGAGGAAGTTTAAGAAACAATCCACGTGTTTTTTTTTTTTTTTTTTTTTTTTTTCACATCATTGACCCGACGTGGGTTTATTGATGCTCCCCGACAGTCGTAATGAGAAACACGGTCGAGGCGAGCGATCTATTCCCAGGCGCCGCCGGACCCCCAGTAGCTGGTGTGTCAAGAAGCCGAGCGGCGTGGTGATGCTGAGCACTGTGGATGGGGGCTCCGGGTGAACCATCATGGAGGGTGTGGTGGTGGGACACACACACACACACACACACACACACACACACCAGTCCTCCTGGTACCATCTGTCGGTCCAGAGGCAAAGCCCTCAGAGTTATGCACGGCTGAAGCTCACTAGTTCATGCTTTTTTTTTTTTTTTGTTTGCGAACAAGAGTGCAAACTCTTTGAATCTCTATCCACTAGAGCCCTCCTCCTCCTCCTCCTCCTCCTCTTCCTCTTCCTCCTCCTCCTCCCAAGAACGTGTTGCAATCTCCTCCGGCGAGAGTTTTCAGAAAAAAAAAAAAACCTCCCCTCTCGGCGTTTGACACGGAAAAAACAGCTCCAAAATAGAGGAGCAAATACGACTATTGTGTTCCTAGGGAGACATAATATTTATGCAGTTCCCCAGGTTGCAAACTACCGAAAGAGCAGATTCCTGCTGGTTTGTCGTAAGATAAGTGTGGCTCCTCGGACCGGGATCCAAAATCAGTCGTCGGGAGAAAAATCCTGCTTTCTATTTACAGAGCAGGGGGTTTCAGTTGAATGACGCGGCTTGTGCCGGATGTTGAAAGCCTCGAGTCATGATATTATATCTCTGAGGATTAAAAAAACTTGACATGTTTAATTGTTTCATAAACCGGAGAGGAGGTGGCGGCGTTGGTGACGGGGCTGCGATAAAACGCGTACATTCATCGTGCTATTTCACTGGAATCAGAGATGGTGGAGGGTGATACACGCCATCCATGAATGGGTGAAACAGACAAACTGTGATAAAAAAATGATACAAATAAAATAAAAATAATTATTATTATTTGAAATAATAGTCATAATAATTATTATTATTCATTCTTATTATTACTATTTATTATTATTATTAGTAGTAGTAGTAGTATTATCATTATCATAATTATCATTTTATTATTATTATTATTATTATTATTATTATTATTATCATCATCATTATTTTAATACTATATTTATTATTATTTATTTTTATTATTATTATTATTATTACTAACAACAACAACAACAACAACAACAACAATAATAATAATAATAATGACTGCTTTTAGCGCTTCCACTTCACAGAAAGGATTGGATTCCTGCAGGGTGACCTTTCTGTGTGGAGTTTCCATCTTCTCCTCCAGGTTCTCCTGGTTCCTCCCACAGTCAAGAACATGCAGGGAGTTCATCGGTGACACTGAACTGTCCGGACGTGCGAATCAACGGCTGGATGTCCATGACGTGAGAAGGTGAATTGGTCGTAGGACTGGATATGTTGCCCTGTCAACGTTCCGGGGCGAATCACGCCTTCCGCCCAATCACAGCGGAGATAGGCTCCAACGGCCACCCTGAACGCAGGGACATCGGTACGGAAAACGAATGAATGAATGAATGAATAAAGAGCTGAGGAATCTAACCAGGGAGCACAAAGTGATATAAATAACGTAATTTCTGAACTATTGAGCGCCGCTGAATGTAAACAGCAGCGGCTAGCTGGTCGCTATCTTGGTCTTCCTCCTGCGCACTCAAACCACGAAAGTCGTCTTCATCCGCGTCAGAATTGAACGACCTCAGAATTTCACGTTCATTTCATCGGTCCGATGTGACGAAGAAAAACGTTTCGGCGTCATCGTTTAAGGCGCAGTATTCAAAGTGTGCGAAAAAAGTAGCGGAATATAGTCCGGAAAACTAGAGGGCGAGTAGAAGATCCAACTTGGAAACCTCGCACTCTCTCATATTCTGAAGATTTCACAGGGATTGAAACACCGCTGTCGTATCCCCTCCTAAACAGACACGTATTTAACATGTTTCTGGAGGACGTGTCGCCGCGGTTGCACGAGGGGGGAGCAGAAGTTCACCGCGCTCCTCCTAATCAGGCTGGAGCGTGTTGGGACGCGGCGGCGGCGGCGGCAGCGGCGGCGCACTGCAGAGGTGGGCTACTTCTGGCTCATCAGCACTTTGCATCCCCACACTTCCTGACACAGTTGTATTAGATTGAGGCTGCCCTCCAGAGATCGGTGCGGGAGAGGAGGATGAGCAGCCGCCGCAGCAGAAGGAGGGAAAAAAAAAAGAAAAAAAAAAAAAACGGAGAGACGCAGCTCGGTGGCCGCCTCGGGGAAATGGGAAGAGATGATAAGAGCTCCTTTGAAGAGAAATCATCCATTATGTTTACTGAAGGCAGATTTATTTTAAACAGTTACTGTAGCTCGGCTCCGCCGATCCCGAAAACCTCCTTTTCATGTGATCGCACCACCACATATGCAGGGATCCCCCCCCCCGAGACGACACACACACAATGAGAACCTCGCACAAGCGAGTATTCCGAATGTCGGGGTGTCGCGGACCCTCGGAGACGCTGGCGAGCGATCCGGGGGAAGGGATTCGGCGAACGCCGTCGCGAACGCGGGTGGGGGTTAGACTCCGTCAAGGCTTCGCCGCAGCAACAACAAGACCGACGCCAGTGCAGACGTAGCACAGGTCACCGACATCGCAGCGACAGGCCGTCACATCACATCACCCATGGCCATGTGGCTCACAGAGCTCCTGACACCGCTGTCGCCTCTCATCTGCATGTCATCCGTTAAACACAAAGACATTTACCGAGGGGGACGGAGGGCTCCTTGGACCCGGGGAGACGACCCCGTGCGGCGGGGTTACCTTACCGTGAAATGCTTAATCCGGAATAGGGACATATTCAAATTCGCCGGCCATGTGTCACGTTCGGGCTGAGCCGCTCGAACGGCTCACTTTTGCAGCGACGCAGGGGGAGGGCGCTCTCTGGGCAAATAATCAGCCGGTGCTAAACCGATCCAGAAGTCTTTCATTCAACGGAAAAAAAAAGAAATGACGCTCGGAGGCAACTGTATGCCCGCTGACAGATGAGAGGCCCCGGGGGGGAAACGCGGGAGGTTCAACATGAATCGGGCGCCGATGATTAAAAATAAATAATTAGCAGTCGCTGCAGACACCAGAGGTCACTGTGAGAACATGGGAAAAAAAAATATGAAAGAAAATCCCCAAATTATCTGAACTACAGAAAGCCGGGTGTTTTCGCCCCGCGGCGGTAAGTTCGTATCTGCGTTTAATATATAGTTTTAAATTCCCGTATGATCACCAGCCACAAATATGTACCGGCACAGAGGTGAAAACGAACCAAATAATTAAGCGAGTGGTTAGAGTACAACTTTAGCTTCTCTTAAAAAGCACTTGTTAAACAGTTTTATCGGGTTTTCGCTGTAAAAAAAAAAAAGCTACGAGCACCTTTTCCCAGCAAGACCGTCAAACGCGAGGGGCCGGCCCTCCGGTCATGCCACAGGAAAAAGCCCATAAGCAGGGAACAAGTCCTCTTCCTGTTTTCAAAGACGATTCCTATGGCATGCAGGGCCGCTTCCTGCTCGCGAGGCTCATTTCACCATCTCGAACATCTGGCTGCTCTTCAGCATGCAGCTGCATCGCGGCCAGAGCCAACAGTGCCACTGCTGTGTTGAGCAACGTCGTCCCGAGCCGTTCCAGCCGGAAAAAAAAAAAAAATCTATTTAATAAAAGGCATCCACATGGAGAGCGTTACTCAGGCGGCGCCACGGTAACTGTTCGACGTATTATCAGATCTCATTTTGTACTTATTAACGCCCTGACGTTCGCCTTCCCACATTATATCTGCCGTTATGAATCACACAGCAATATGAAAAGGCTCTCCGAGGTGGAGGCGGTGGGTTCCGGTGGGTTCCGGTGCCCCTCGCTGTTGTGATTTCCCAGTCAAACGTGGATTTTTTTCTATTTTTTTTTTTT
Organism: Fistularia commersonii; assembly: GCF_037954325.1. NCBI lineage: Eukaryota > Metazoa > Chordata > Actinopteri > Syngnathiformes > Fistulariidae > Fistularia > Fistularia commersonii. The sequence goes on from NC_141301.1 coordinate 2,231,695, forward strand.
TAAATATATATTTTTTTATTTTTATATCCTGTGGGAAACCTGTTCTGAGTGCCGCGTTAATGCAGCTCCGGCCAAGCCTCAGGGCTTTTAGCAAAGGGAAGGGAGAGGGGGGGGGGGTTTCAATTTTTTTTTTTTTTTTTTTTCTTTTTTTATATTTTAAACTGCCTCAGCTGAGAGAGCTTTTGAAAGGCAAAATAAACAGCGGAGCAAGAATCCTTGACGAGTGTTGTCATTTCGCTCGCCGTTCGCCCCAAAATGACACATTAGGCCAAGGGAGGGCGAGCGCGGTAATCTGCACCCCGCGTTTTTGACAATCCTTAGACGGTTTACTTGGAAAAAAAAAAAAAAAAACAGGGGGGGGACGACTGCGTCGACGAGAGAGCAAGAAGAAAAAGTGAGAGTGGGAAGCTTTGTTTAACTCCCACTCCTATCAGTTCTGACATTCCAAATAAGGTCTGTGTAGACCGGCGCTGGCAGAGAAGGTCACAGAAAACACTGCAGAGCTCTGACTGACGCCAACCAAGGGAAAAAAAAAAGTTTGCAGTATGTGTGTGTGTGTGTGTGTGTGTGTGTGTGTGTGTGTGTGTGAGTGTGTGTGTGTGTGGGGGGGGTGGGGGCAGTTGGGGATCATGGTGCAGAAAATATGTGACCTCTAAAAATTCATCATCAGCTTGACTTTTCCCAGAAGGAGAAAAACACAACATCTCATGATACAGAAATAAGATGTAGATGTAGGTTTGATACAATAATCCATAGAAAAACATTTTTTTTTTTTTTTTTTTTTTTTTCTTAAAGTTGAAAAGAGAAACGGTTTCCACACTAGCGCGGATCGCCGGAAAACGTCTCTGGGTTAAAGTTGACGTTCGTGAAACAATGGAATTTATGAATCTGATGGGGGGGGAGGGGGGGTGGACAGCGGGAGCTTGGAAACGGCTGAGGCAGACAGTTTACGAAAAGATCGGTTCCAAATATTCATATTTGGAAATCTGAAGTGATGAAAGAGAGAGATTTCGTTCACTGAAATCCTTTTTGTTTTCCCCCTTCGGCCTCCTTTTTTCTACCCTTCGAATGTTGGAAAAATATCGCCATGTATTCATGTTTCGTATCAAGGATTATGTTGTTTGCAGACGACACTGTGATTTGAGAGCAGGGAGCAGGTGGAGGAACATGTTGACGTTCTCTACGAGAGTGAGGACGATGGACATGTCCTCTTCCACTCCATAAATCTAGGTCCAACCTCAGCATCCTTCTACCTCTACAACTACTTGTACACCCGGTCGGTGCTACCAACGGGCCCGATGTAGCTCCGAAAGGACACAAGCCAATGTTCTCCTCGAGTGGGTCCAATGAAGGGCATCTGATGTAGAACTTGTGCCAAACTGAAGATGCGAGTTATAGGTGTAGAAGATGCAGGTGAGACAAGAGATGTTGTCTTGTTTGGAGACACTGAGGAGAAGAAGCAGCAGGGATGAAGATTCTCTTTGGGAGTGAGGACGAGAATGGACGGATGGAACCGGGAATGAGTCCATCGGACGGGACGGCACATGCGAGATGTTCCGGAGATTAACGCCAGACTGAGAGGGTGGTCATCTTGGTAGAAGGATGCTGAGGTTGAAACCGCCGGGCAGGAGGTGCAGAAGGAAGACCAGAGAGGAGATTTATAGCCGGAGGGGAAAGAGGACAGGAAGTTCGTTGACGTGAGGGAAGAGGGAAGAGATGATTGGCTGCGGCGACCCCTGAAGGGAGCGGCCGAAAGGAAACGAAGAAGATTAATATTTGATATCAAAATGTGATACAGCGACAGTACTGCATCTTTTTGACAAAGTTAGCCCCATCGACCCCCCGGATCCGGGATTTATCTATCAATCCCGGATTTTAAAAGAAACGCCATCGTCTTCACAATGACGACTAACGTGCGCTCGCACGCTACCGAAAGCCCATTCGGTAACACATTAGGAACCTCTGATTTTTTTTAGACACCGATAATATGACCTGATTATGTCTGCTAGCTTGCTTTCAAGCCAAATTGAAACTCGAGCTAACAGCGTTGCTTTCAAGTGGAATGTGTGCTGCTCTGTGCGTCCGCAGAAAAGAGATTTTTTTTTTTTTTTTTTTTCTCTCATTCCGAGGGCTGCCAAGATTTCCTTCTCACAGAGCCCTGCAGGTACTGAGCTCACCGCCGTCTGGACGAGCGGCGGCTCTTTCGGCTGCGCGGGGGGGGTTGCAGAAAAGATCATCTCGGAGCATGTTCCTGCACGCAGGCGGTTCTCGTGTGCGTCGGCACTTTAAGCCCCTGCTACATGCCGCTGCAGGTGAGCTCTCGGCTTCGACGTCCGCCGAGAAAACACAACTTTCCGGTGCGTCATCGACAATATGAGCAAACGGCGGACGCGAGAAAATGGCTGTGCGGTTCAAAAACAACCTTCGGTGAAAGAATTCATTCATTCATTTCTTTTTTATACAGCTTATCCTGCACTCGGCTGTCGTTGGACGAGACATACAACCGTTCACATGTAACAGCGACAAACAATCGTAGAAACCTGGAGGGAACCAACGCAGACGCGAAATAATCCAAATCAACGGGCGGCGGAGCGTATCTTTCGAAAGATCGCGCCAGGTAAACATATGTTTCAGCTCAGACGCAGGCAACTTCCTCTTGACTGCGTCAGCCGGCGCAGGTGAAGAATCTGTCTGGGCAGAACTGGCTTAAGACCAATAATAATAATAAACTTAACCGCGCAGAAACAATTTAAAGACAATGACGATGGAATGATGATGGTTGGAGAAAATGCGGCGCTGCCTGATCGCTCCGCGAAGAGAACTCGAAAGCTCCCCGGCCTCGAGCGATCCCCCGTCTTGTTTGGGATGGGATGAAAAAATAAACGGATAAATAAACGTCGCCGGCGTGGCGTTCGCGCCGTAAATCCGCCGTTGCGACAACAACCCCCCCCCCTCCCAGCACGTCATTTCGAGCAGATGCGCATACTTTCACCGTTAATGTGACATCGCATACATCACGCCGCTGTTTCATTAAGTTACACCCGCGCGCGGTTGACGGCGCGTTCACGCTACGAGCCAGGATAGGATATTTACCCTGGGTGGGAGAGATTACACCGCTTGCTTGCGAGGATTTCACAGCCCAACTGGCAGGGCATCCCTTCTACGACTAGACAGCTGCTTTGCCACCCCCCCCTTTCTTTTTTTTTTTTTTTTTTTTTGGACTACTTCAGGCAAAACAGATGAGCCTCGTGATTCAAACTCGAGCCGATTGAAGGAGCACAATAGAGATGAAAATTCTTCCTTACTAAGGAAATTAATTTGCCGGGAATGACAAGGAGGACAAGCTGATGAGCACAATTCCCAGGATTTCAATCAAGGTTCTCAGATGTGTTAACCCTGAGATGGAACGTTAGATTCAAAGTTGTCAAAGGAACGCTTCAGTATCTTTGCACCTGGGTTTTATTTTGTATTTTCCCAGCCGTGATGTTTTGCTAAGGGCAAAAATATTGGAATCAGTCCAAAGTTGGGGGGATTTTTTTTTTTTTTTCTCCTAAAAACAACAACTGTGGAAGGCTGCGATATGTCACTTGTCTGCTTCTAAAGTGTTTATTTTTGCCACTGATGGTCTCAAATTGTTATTACAAGTCTCTAACAGCATAACGGAAAGATCACTGAGGTGGACCTTCTTGTTTATCCCTTGCCTCTTCGTACTTTGTGCTTATTAGCCATGATGGATCGCTATTGCGGCGATTCTGACATGTTTTCCTGCGTGCTATACCGAAACAAAAAAACAAAACACAAAATTCATTTCTATTTACAATCCCACGCTCTCCCTACTGCTGGCCGGGCCCGTTTGTTGCCAGGTTCTTCAGGCGGATGTGAGATCTCCCAATTGCCGATCTCCAATTTGTCAGTCGGACCCGGTTCTAAAGGTAAAACTTCTAAATTCTGCAGGCCGGCTCTTTACAAGCACCAGAAAGAGGGACCATGCCGTTCATATCCAGGTTTCTTCCTTGATTACAAACTCCTGACTGTTCTGACCTGCGGTCAATTTGAGAAATTTCAACACCTTATTCTGCCTAGAAAGAGGACTAAAGATGCAGTATTTGCTTTGAGAATGCTATAGAGAAGGTTGCATTGCACTTTTGTAGACCTAGAAAAAGCACACGACAGGGTGCCAAGAGAGAAACTACGGTATTGTATGAGGCAGTCTGGAGTGGTCGAGAAGTATGTTAGACTGGTGCAAGACATGTATGCTCGCTGTGAGACAGTGGTGAGGTGTGCCATAAGGGGGGGGGGGGGGGTGGAACCTCATCGGGGATCAGCTCTGAGCCCCTTCTTGTTTACAGTGGTGATGGACCGGCTGACAGACGAGGTTAGACAGGAATCTCCATGGACCATGATGTTTGCGGATAACATTGTGATCTGTAGTGAGAGCAGGGATCGGGTTGAAGAAAATCTTGAGAAGTGGAGGTATTCTACAGGAATGAAGGTTAGTCGCACCAAGACAGAATATATGTGTGTGAATGAAAAGAACTACAGCACATCGATCAACACGAGTTGTTTCTCGCTGTGACTCATTAAATAAAATGACCGCTAGCTCGTTTGCGCTAAACATTGAATACGCATACGGACGGAGCCGTCTTTCCCTCCTCTGCTTTCAATTCTGGTGTAATTCTGTACATTTTCTGGGAGCTAGCGGATGTGTAGCCAAATGTAGCACACTGTGCGGTGCCGCCGGAAGTGGTGGGCGGCAGTGTTACACAGTATGCTCAGTGCAGAAGGGAACGCAGAGGAAGAGGACAACATGGCATCAGTATGTCAACAGAAGAACTCTCCATCCACGTGCCTCTTCCTTTGTCTTGGAACTTGGAAGTGAACTCTGAACTCAGCACCGCCCGGCGCGGATGGATTGCTGAACAACCGCGGAAACATAAAGCATCCATCGGAAGTATGCCGGCGTTGACGCTTGACAGCGTTCGCATCGGACTTGTTTACGTGACGTGAGCAGGAACGAGCCTCGAGCTGACGATGGATTACACCGGCCGGAGAAACGTGCATTAATTCCAGACCGCTTTCGACAGGCACTGGCGTTGCGTGCGGAACCGCGGGAGGCTTCTTGTCGAGGAGGCATGCACTTGTACAAGTGAGCAAAGCTCTTGGAATTCCATTGTTTCTGGAGGTTTTTCCTTTTCGTTATATTTTTAGCACATTCTTGATAACACCTGCTTTCAAAATGGAGACAACTTCTCCGCAAACCACTGCACTACCCCACCCCGGTCCCCGCACCCCCAGTTTTCCTACAGATGCATACAGTGGAAAACATAATCAGTCTTTCCTTGAGCATCACCTCCCACATTTTTTCACATGATTCATGCACTTAACCCTCGCCTGGCATCAAGACGGCGGTTTGATCCGGTCCCCCTTTTCAGATTTCCGAAGGGGGGACAGGGGGGGGCGTTAGCATTGGCTGTGGACCACAATCAAGTCTATCAAAGAAACGGGACAAACCCAATGAGCAGAACGCGAGCCGTGATTCAGAGTAACGCTGGAAGTACAACAAACTAACCTTTCATCCTCGGCAGAGGCTTTAACAGCTGTTCTTTAATCATCTATGGTTAATACGCCGTCCAAGTCATTCATTCCACTTTGGCGGCGGAAACCTATTTTGAGTTCGCAATTCCTGTTCCGCAGCAGCTACTGGCCAACTCTTGTATCGAAACAGTCCCCGACCCTTCAGGGTCCCTGCTGGGATTCATTCATTCATCATTTATACCGCTTGTCCGGCCCTCGGGGTCGTGGGGGTCACCAGCCGGCAGCGGGGCTACATGTAGCAACGTACAATCATACAGAGGCAAACAACCATTCACTCGCCCAATCAAACATAAGGGCAAGTAGGCGTCTCAAATCAAGTTTTTTTTTGCAGGGTTCACAGATTCCAAGCTTTGTGAATTCATTCGTTCGTTCAGTCTCTACAACGGATTCTTGTGTCGGGGGTGCAGTGTATCCCGTTGTCATTGGCAGCGGTTCCGCGGTTCGCCCCGGCCCGGTCGTCAGTCGATCGCAGGAAAACGCGAAGAGACATCCAACCTCGTACACACATCTGGACAATTTGGGGTCTCGAATCAACCTCCTGCATGTTTTCGGACTGCGGGAGGAAACCGGAGAACCCCGAGGAAGCCCACGCAGACGCGGGGAGAACATTGCGGAATCCTAGCACGGGCCTTCTTGCTGTGAGGCGGAAGCGCTAACCGCTACGCCACCATCCCGCCCTCTGTTGGGATTGGGTAAATTCGTGAAAACCGCACGAAATGGGAAAAAAGCGGAACGGGGTCACGACGTTAGTCGTTTTACCCGAAGCATACTGTACGCATGCATTTCTTTGCAAATGATTTTGCAAATGGTAACTGGAACTTAACCCCCCCCCACGCCCGCCCCTCTGCAGATTAGACATTTTAGAATTGCACCGGGATTTGGCAGAAAAACATCCATGAGTGGCGGCTGCGGGCTCATGACCCCCGCGGCTTAGCTTTTGCGAGAACCAAATATTCATCCCATTCAAGCTTCCTGCAAGCTTCGGTGAAACACACATCAAAAGTAACGGCCGTTAAATCTTTGATTCCGAGGCTGCAATCAGCAGCATTTCCACCCGATAGATCGCGGTATCTTTATTACGTAACCCCGTTTATTGAAAACACCCCGCGATACTGGAGCCGCTCCTTCCGCACGACTCTCAGCCTACATACGTGAAGTGCTAAGAGCTGTGAAGCAGGAAATGAAGTTAGGGAAAGAGTGGGCTCTGACAAATTTATCATCGTTGACCATCATTGTGTGTAGCTGAACCGCAGAACATCGTGCTGCTAGGTTATGGCGCAAAAAAAAAAAAAAAAAAAGGCTGGCTTTGTTGCCGGATATGGAAAAAACATCCAACAGACGCTAAATTAAGCACAGGAAGGAAACTGGGGGTGGGGTGGCAGCGAGTAGCGATGGGGGTGTGGTGGTGGAGAGTGGGAGTGAAGAAGGAATGTTCTCCTCACTCACTCACTCTTTTAACGTCTTGTTATTACGGACGCTCCGACGTAATAAACCCGCCGTCTCATTAACTCCCCGAATACGACGAGCTCTGCGAAAAAAAAAGTTTTTTTTTTTGTTTTTTTTTTACCTGCTCAGGGCTTATTTTATTATTTGGCATCTCGATCAAAAAGAGAAAACCAACCCGAAATAAATTTCAAGGCGCTGAACTGTCCATCTGCTTGCAACCTGTGATGATGGGTATGTTTTTTTTTTTTTTTTTTTTTTTTTAACAGCCGCCTCTAAATCAACGTGCGTTGCCAACTTTTATCTGGCACACCTGGACGTGTGTTTAGTCCTCCAAAAAAAAAAAAAAAAAAAAAAACGGGGAGAAAAATAACCGAGCGATGTGAAAATGAGGAAAAAAAAAAAGGGAGGAGTCCCGAAAATGAAATCTTTACCTTTCCACTTAACACCAAATATAGAAGATGATGCATGTTTGTTTTTAGGGTGAAGTCTTCTCAAACCCATTCCGCTTTACTCCGGGCCCCTGAACGTGAATGCCAAGATAAATAAAGCAATGATACGATCTGGTCTCTGCCGTATGTTGAAATTGCAAATGCCTGCCTATGCTATGTTGATGTATTGTTTGACTGTTGGATTTAATCCCAAAGCTTGTTTAAGGGCAGCAAAACCACTCAGGATTCGCGGCCCATTCGTCCCCCTGGAGGCACCAAATCACCGCATGGTCTGGTCCAAACAAGAATTAGCTAACAAATGCAGAAATCAGCAAAGTCCTCCAGAGAACGCAGTGACCTCCCTTAATCTCCCTCCAATATTGTCAAATACATTTTTTTTTTCATTATCTTAAAGGATGCATACTGAGAACAGAGGCGTTCCCAATAAATGTATCGTTGGATGGATCTTCATGTTTACGGGATATTTATTGCCTCTAAAAAATAACAATCTGTTGATGTTGATAAAATTAGGCCAGCGCATCCCCGAGGTCGGAATAAAGGTCAGGAGTTAGATGCTTAAAAAAGCAATTTGGCCAATACCCGGGGGGTAAGGAGGGGGTTTTTGCAGACATGGAATCTGATGAAAGATTGTGATTCCAACATGATAATGGGGACCTTCCGGGGTGATTGTCTGCATTTTTAAGACTTTGGAAGAGAAGGTACTTTGGAAGAGGACGCACTCGGGGGTTCTTGTCACCGACAGCGTTGTTTCAGCCTGGAGACTGGTTTCAACCTCCTCCTCCGTGGGGCTTCAGAGGAGCTTCTCAAGATCCACCATGGGCGAGAAGACCCAAATTATGAAATAAAAGCTTTTAATTCCCCTCGCAGGGGGCGTCGTCAGGTGACTGCGACCGAGGGCGACCGTGTTTAGCTGCTACGTGTCTGCTAGCTCACAACGGTTAGCATCGGAGACGCTCTTTTGGAGATCCGGGTAGGTCCCAAGAATCAGCCTCAGGGTTTAGGGACTCCAAGAGTTTGCTAATTCCTCTTCGTGTAATCATCCATGGAAGAAACGCTGATTAAACTGACTTCTTAAATGAAAAACAAACAATATCCATCACGACGGAAAAAAAAAAAAAAATATGCATAACACATTAAAATATCAAAGTCTCCTCCATCTGCACTTGGTTTTGATCGTCGTCTTCTGAATTAAGGCATATTTACGGCATAGCTCGGAAAGATCTACATCAAAAGCGGGTTCACTTTGCGGCAGTGCGTTTGGAAGCGTGTGACATTTCAAAAAAAAAAAAAAAATCAAATAATGAAATAATTAAGCCCGCAGCTTTATTATGCAAATGTTATACGCTCTTGTCTTTAAGCGTGACCAAGCCTGCTTCTGGTTAAATCCTGATCATACATGACTGGACAGGGCAAACAGGGACCGGAGACGGTCCCCTGGTTTCACCTCCCGTGTGTGCTGTGTTTGCAACGGCGGGCGTTTGTGTGCCTTTAGGCAAGGTGAGGAGGGAGCGGGCGCCGGAGCACAGCTCCACGCTGTGACATCTCACCACAGCCGAGTAGTAACACAAACATTCCTGCCGCCACTTCTCAGCCGTGCTGCTGGCAGAACCCGAGCGAGGAACAAGACCGTCTATGTTCCTCCCCCGGACCCGTATCCGATGCGGCAGACGGGCCGGCCTCGCAGTCTGGAACGGCTGAATTAGGATTGGACGCCGGTGGAATTTCCAGGAGTGACAACACAATCAATGCTTCTATGCCGACCTCCAGAATACCACAGCTGGACGTCTTGAATTCAAATCAAATTCAGACCAAACGTAAAGGCTCCTTCACCACCGTAGGAACTTTTTGCAGTTCCTACAACCTTTTAAGGAACTAGGCCGCTAGTCTTTCGTGCAGACGGACAGCAAAGAAACCGTGGACCTCAGCTCCTAGAACCATCTTAGCTCCTCCTCTGACGCGGGACCTTTTTACAGTTCCATAGGTTTTGGCGATTGGTGGAACTCAGAAGCCCCGCCCATTACCAGATACTTCTTGCGGACTGCAGAACACCATTTTTAAAAACTACTGTGGTCACTCAGATGTTTTCTTGCGACAAAATGGACAGAAGCGGCGAGGAATAGAGTGATGAAGAGGTCCGAGCTCGTCTGGCCTGCGACGCCAAAAAGGCAATCCGAGACTCGCTGAAGAATGTCAACATTTTGCCCAAATGAGTTAGCTAGAGCTAGCTTGCTAAATGAGTTAGAAACAGTTAGCTGATGGTGAACAGGGTTCCCAGCTAAAGTTAGTATGCTAAATGAGTTAGAAACAGTTAGCTGATGGTGAACAGGGTTCCCAGCTAAAGTTAGTAAGCTAAATGAGTTAGAAACAGAGTTAGCTAATGGCTCACAGGGTTCCCAGCTAGAGTTAGCAAGCTAGATGAGTTATAAAATGAGTTAGATAACAGCTCACAGGATTCCAAGCCAGAGTTAGCTTGCTAAATGAGTTAGAAAAAGAGTTAGCTAACGGCTCACAGGGTTCCCAGCTAAAGTTAGCAACCTAAATGAGTTAGAAACAGAGCTAGCCAACAGCTAACAGGGTTCCAAGCTAGAGTTAGCAAGCTAAAATAGTTAGAAACAGAGTTAGCTAACGGCTAACAGGGTTCCCAGCTAGAGTTAGCGAGCTAAATGAGTTAGAAACAGAGTTAGCTAACGGCTAACAGGGTTCCTCACATGCTGAAGTGGTGCAGGGAGTAGATAGAAACACTCCAACCCATCTGATAGTCCGAGTTTCAATGCCCGCCATGGAAAACACGAACGCGGTGGCAGCTTCCGCCTCCATGTTGTCCGTGTCGTCTTCTTTTTCTTCTTCTTCGGTGGTTCGTTTTTGAGTGTCGCAGATGCTTGCGTCACTGCCGTCCCTACCGTGACCCCTTTCTGCTTGTGGGAATGCAAAACTAAAACTGTTCCCCTAAAGGAGGCTCGTTCCTGGAAGCGAATTGGAGCTGGAGTTCCTAGAACTGAATCCTCACAGCTTTTTTTGTCCCAAAGAGGATCACGTGGACCAGAAGAAGAGAAATCCTTGTCGTCTTCCTCTTCTTCTGTGGTTTGATTTATAGTGTGGCGCTTAAGATACATGTCCAGATGACTGCGTCGTGCACGTCCCTACCAAGGTACCGTTACTGCCTGTGTCCATGCAAGGCTAAAAGGTCTCCACGGAGGAGGGTAGTTACTGGAACGAAGCTCGTACAGTTCTTAGAACTGCTCTGTCCCAAAAACAGGTTAGCGACCTCTGGTGTGTGACACAGAAACACAGAAAACATAATTTCAGCAGCATCAACATTACGCAGTAACATGATTTCACATAATAATACAAGATTGCACAGCCATAACTGTGCACAAAAATATAAAGCATTATGCTTCTCTGAGTGACAATCACGGTAATCACTCCACCCACAACAATTACTGTTCTCCGTCACTTTGCTCTTCAATAAGGTTTCATTTGTGAGGCTGATGGCCCTTGAACCTAATGCCATCAGCCTCCGAGAAAGCGCTGTACTTATGTCCTGCTGTGGGTAAAGAACCCCTCACACATTTAGTCTCAAGTCACGTATTGATGTATCGGACTTGTGCTTCGTCTCAGCGGGTCACGTCCATTACAGACCAGGAGCACATGAAACAGCATCCAGAGAAATGTGGGGCTAAAGCGTGAAGAAATTTGCCGAATCAGCAGCCGCAGCAGCGTCTGCTGACCGTGAGTCTGCAGCGGCTGTGGTTCAATCTGCAAGTGACGAGCTCCCGGCACTCAGCTGGCGTTCTCTTAAAGATTTATGTTATAAATATAGATTTTTTTTTTTTTTTTTTTGAGGGATTCGAAGATGGACGCATTGAAGTTGCACTTTAGCCAAACTGTCAGTAAAGATACTGTAATTTATTAGCATGTTGTAATCCAATCATATCGTTTGCATTAGTACTTTGTCATAGGTTGTGAGTTTGCAGTAGTTGAAACATTTGTTAGCTAGTTCATACCCCGAACCCTCTCTGACCCCGAATGTCGGATAATATATAAATTATCAATGAGTGAAGTTTAACTGCGCCCCACCTTTCAACATCGGACAATTAAAAGATCATTCAGAAGTCGCTTCTGCAGTGGAAGCTCTTCCCAGGACGCCTTCAGCCGCTGAATTTCCGTTAGGTCACAGGTGTTCTTCCTTTTTTTTTTCCTTCTCTTTTTTTTTTTTTTTTGTGAAGCCAAGTGTTTCAGCTATGAGTAAAAGTCCACGCTGGGACTCCTTATCTTGACACTCGATCACGGGGAAGGAGGGGCAGCACAAACACCGCAAAAACCCAACTGCCATATCCTGCATGTGCAATAGCGATGAAGGAGCTAGCGGTGGTGTCAACAGGTTCTCTCTTTAAAAGTCCTCATCGCGGACCAGCGTGCTTTTGTACCTAATATTCAGTGCCGAAAGCCAAAAAAATTGCAGAAAAAAAACAAAACAGTACAACTCAAGCTCTCTGAGGCTCTTCCGGATGAGCGTTTGTTGATGAACAGCTGTTTTGGAGGACCTTATTTGGGCGGTTGCTTCTTTCTCCAAGCTCCAGTGTTGACTGGCTGACCCAGAACATTTCAAAGCTCCACAGGATTACATCGAGAAGAGACTTTGGGGCAGAATCAAACGGGCATGATCAAAAGAATGAACCATTTTGGTGGAACTCGTGGCGATCAATGCACCTGACCGAGTGCCAAACACGCAGCTGAAATACTGTGGCTCTGTTTGGCGCTAATTTTACAATTTCAAAGAGACAGCGGCTGAGCCACAGAACTCCTGCCATTAAAATAAATGAGAAATATAAAATGAAATAGTCAGAGTACCAGGAAGTTTCAACATCTGTCTTAATTTGCGCCACGAGACACTTTCGGACAGAACAGTTCAAAGAAGTTTGAAAAATTAGCCTGCAGAGGAGCATGTTAGCTTTGCATTAGCACAGGCCGTAAGGGACGCCCTGCTGTTAGCTTATACCAAATTAAAAGATGGTGCTCCGCAGTCTGCAAGAAGTATCCGGAAGTTTGCAGGAGTAAGAGTTCCACCAAGCGTCTATGTTCTATCTATGTTTCAGCATCTATGAGCTCGAATGTGTTTGGGGAACTGAAGTCTCTGCCCGAGGATTCCTCCGCTGTCCGAATGCACCAAGAAACTGCCTGATTCCTTAAAAGGTGCTTGGAACTGCAAAAAAAAAAAAAAGTTTCTACAGGAACGAAAATTCCGCAGATGGCACTTTCAACCCCTTGAGGTTTCAAACTAAACGTCAAGACATAAAGCGTTGCCGGCAGAGCTGCCGCGGAAGGCGCTAATCAACCATCGCGGGGAAATTGGAGGGGTTCGATGTTTCGCCCGAGGACGCGTCGACACGCCGAGAGGAAAAACCGGGGATCAAACCGCCGACCGTCCGATCGGAGGGACGCCCGCTCTGCCGAACTGAGCTGATCGCGCCCGCGAGACGAGCTCTTCCACGTCAGGCAGTAAACGGACACGATGGCCGGCGTTAGCTTGGAGAACACACAGGGGGAGCGGGAGGGGCGGTTGACGGCGACGGGGTGCCTCTAATGGTGCGTGAAATAAAAAGATTGCTCGGGTTTCAGCCTCAGCCTTCCGCGTTTTTGCCCCCGCGGGCCGATTCGGCTCAGTTCTTCTGGACACCAAGGAGGGCTTTGGAGGAGATAAACTGTAATCAACCGATCGAGACTTTCTAGATGTTATCTAACCACACCATGATAGCTACAGGTTATATTTTGGATGCTACGACAGTAAAAACATACACCGTCTCCCGTTTACTGCTATTTATTTAATAAACGGGAATCGGTCACGGGAATGGAAAACTTTACCAGGAAGTGACGAGGCCATCTGCCAAATATCTCTCCAGGCCGCAGCCACCTCCGCATCACCGGGTTACGCTTTTGCGGCAAATAACGAATGGATGGATATTTCAGTCGCGTAGTTTAATAACGCTTAGCGCCGAGACGCCAGTTCACTGGATTCTTCCTGGGGCTCCACAGAGGGAGGCGGCTCGACGGCTGAACACACAAGTGAGCACAAATTCAATTAAAAAAAGGCAAGAAAAGAAGAAAAATAATCTTGTATGCAAAGTCTACCATTAAATATACATATATATTCGTATATACAGGACTGTCTCGGAAAATTAGAATATTGTGATAAAGTTCTTTATCTTCTGTAATGCAATTAAAAACACAAAAATTACCTTTTCATGATATTCCAATATTTTGAGATAGGATTTTGTGAGTTTTCTTGAGCTATAAGCCATAATCAGCAATATTAAAATAATAAAAGGTTTGCAATATTTCAGTTGATTTGTAATAAATCCAGAATGTATGACATTTTAGTTTTTGTAATTGCATTAAAGACGATAAAGAACTTTATCACAGTGTTCTAATTTTCTGGGACAGTCCTGTACATATATATATATATATATATATATATATATATATATATATATATATATATATATATACTGCTCAAAAAATAAAGGGAAAACTAAAATATAACATATCCTAGAACTGAATAAATGAAATATTCTTATTAGATACTTTGTTCCTTACATAATTGAAAGTGCTGACAACAAAATCACGCAAAAACGATATATGGAAATCCAATATATGGACCCATGGAGGTGTGGATTTTTAGTCACACTACAGGCAAAACACACTACAGGCTGATCCAACATTGAAGTAATGTCCTTAAAACAAAGCAAAATGAATCAGTGTTGCTTCCCAAGTGGACAGTTTGATGTCACAGAAGGGTGATTGACTTGGAGTTACATTGTGCTGTTTATATATATATATATATATACATATATATATATATATATATATATATATATATATAACCATACAAATTATAACCATACGTTTGCGAATGCTCTTCCCTTACCCTTGTAGCCAGCTATAAAATTAGCTTAAAAATGACTTCCTTCACGGCGCGATTGTTAGCGCTCCCCCCTCAAAGCAAGAGAGTCCCTGGTTTTCTGTGTGGAGTCTCCATGTTCTCCCTGTGTTTGCATGGGTTTTCTCCTAGTTCCTCCCGCAGTCCCAAAACACGCAGGAGGTTCACTGGAGACCCCAGACTTGTATGTCTCAGTGTGTAAAGTGGAGGAGGGAGGGAATAGTTGTACAACTGTGTGTGAATGAGGGCGTGCAAAGTTGTTTTTGTCTCTATATGTGGCCCTGGGATGAACCGCCGACCTGTCCAGGGCGAACCTCGCCTCTTGCCAAATGACAACCGGGATAGGCTCCGCCCCCCTGAGTGCAGGATACTGAATGAACGAATGTATGACTTCATTAAGCTCTGTGTAAACACTGCTAGAAGACTGGATGTGTAATGTGACACCGTTAAAGGCCAGACAGCATTCATCTCGTCTGTTTGGCTAGTTTCTACTCGCTCCCGCAAGAATATAGGATATCTAAATCTGCAGAAACACTGAACTTATACATACTTGGATCCGCTACAAGTATTCGACATTGATTCCCCAAACAGTTGTGGCGGCGTGCTGTCAAACAAACACCGCATTAGGCCGATTTGTGACTACATCCTTTATTTTATTCGCATTTTATAAAATACCCCGAGGACAACCGCAGTTAAGGGCGGAACGTTACCACGATGCAAATGGAGTTGAACTATGACTCGGACCTCGGAGGAGAGGAGTGGGAGGGGGGGGGGGAAAAAAAAAAGCTTGTGCTTCTTTTCAGCGCTCCGCAACTCCGGAGCCTGGGAACTTCGGCAGCTTGGCCAGGCTCTGAGAAATATCCTGAGCTGTAATGTAAACATGTCTGAACTCTGATCTAGCATAGCCCCTCAACCCCCCCCCCCAAAAAAAAAAAACACCTCCAGGATTCTGTGCAACTAGTTTGGCCAGTGACATCAGGAGCCCACTTTCTCATTTCCTGAGCAGGGTAATGACCCTGGGGAGAATGGGCTTTTTGAAGTCCCGCAAAATAAAAGCCGCTTTGCTACGAGGCAATTGTTCCGGAGAGGAGGCCCAGATAGCCGAACGGGTTCCGTTCGCAGTCGTTGTCGATCTCGTCGCGGAACTGATGTCAAAATAAGACATTTTTTTTTGTCTTTTTGCGAGACGCTCTGTCGACGTGATAAATCGCCGGTCACGTCCTCACCCTGTTCTTAAGTGGCAACTGTAATAACCGGAGTTGTTTACAGTGGCGGTGAGAAAACGTTCAGGAAGCCGACATGAAAGGTGTTTTGTCCGTCAGATAAGCGGTAGATAAGCTCCTGTTTATCTCAGCTTCACACCACTGTCTTTTCAAACCCCCCCCAAGGAAAAAAGACAAAAAAAACCCTCGCGGTTATCCGACCGTGAGTGTCAAAACCAAACCGACGTTTGTTTTTTTGTTTTTTTTTTACTGGGTCAAACTGAAAGCCGCTTGAAGGCAGAACTGCGAGGCGCCGCCGCGACTTATTCTCGGGTGTTCACCTTGCGTGCGTTTCGCGTAACGCACACCTGTACGCGTTTCTTTTTCCCACAGGGCTCCGGTTGCAGCGGCGGGTAGGACGGCGCCCCCGTCGGCTTTCCCCGCCCTCGTCCTCGCTCGCGATTCTGCCCATTTCTCCGATCTGAGCCGAGCAGGAAAAACCGGCCCGACCTCAAAAGGAGCTCTCTCGGCAAATTACGTACGGGCTGAATATAAAGATAAAGCTGCAAATAAGTGCCGAGTGATTGCTGGGCGTGGAGAATAAAACCCGATTCCTAAATCGAATTGACTCCAAAGCTTCGATGGAGAAATAAACGTATTAAAAATCCCCACTTATTTTGACGGCACGGATGAGATTTGGTTTGGGATTTTGATTTGTTGTCTTGAAGACCAGACATTGCTCTGCAATTACACAAATACAACAACAAGCCGGAGTCTACGCTAAACATCGGGACGCTGAGATCTAATCCCAAGGGATTGGAGGGACCAAAAAACCCCCGCAAACCTTTCCCGGGATGAAACCACGATGTGTAAAAATGCATAAAAATCAGAGAAAAATCAGGTGTCTATTTCAGCAGGAGAGCGTGTCGACAAGGCATTTAAAGAATCATGCAGTAACTTCATACCATATAAGGGCAGAAAAGTTAAGACATATTATTAGAACCCATATTCAGACCATATCAAATTTTAATCGCCAATAAAACAGCTTTACGACCACATTAACCCGAAAGCTAGCCAAAGTTAGCTGCAGGCTACCACGCCGTAGCGGGAACGATCAGGACGGGTGGAAAATGTGATTCTCCATCTTGGAATCTCCCTCTCCGCTCCGTCGAAAAACCCAAAAAACAATGGCGTGTAAAACCGAACGCGGTTCAATAAATCCAACCCGTCGCTGCGTTTGGTCGGTTTATCAATCTCACATTGACAGATTCGCTTTCCCGTGCATCTTTCACCAAGAACTCTGCTTTTATTAACAGACAGCAGAAGTGTGTGTGTGTGTGTGTGTGAGGGGGAAGGTAGAGGAGCGGTTTGGGGAGAAGATGGATGACTGACTTTGAAGGCGGCGACAAAAGGTTCTGTGTTTGCGACACACACACCCCGCGGCCCGGCAGGACCCGCCGTGGCTGACAGTCGGCGGCGGAGCGCCCGAGGCGAATCCTCCTCGGGGGCGCCTCTGCCGGGTTGGCAGCTGCAACGAGGACGGGGAGGGGCGGGCGGCAATTTGTAGTTCACGACGTTCGCAGAAAAACAAAACAAAAAAAAAAAAACAATACCGCGGCGGACACGCGAGAAAACTATGCCCCGAGAAAATGTGACAGGCGTCATGGCGAGATGAAGGTTCCAAGAGCAAACGGAGATGATGGAGGACGCCGGACACGGTTTATTTACCTTGAATTAGTTAGACAAACACTTCGGGATCACGCGGAGACGAAGAAATAAATGTACACAAGACGATTTCGGCGCTGTACGTGCGTCGAATGACGGTCGACTGACATCACAACCCGCTTTGATAAACCCGATATTAGCGCACTACGCTAAAAGTTTGGTTTCAACCAACGAAAAAAAAAAAAAACAAAAGCAAGAAAGACCCTACGTTGTCAAGATGTTTGAATGAGAGAACGTCATATGACTCCGTTCTTGTCAAATCTTCTTGTCTTCTCAAAATGCTTCTCCGATGAATCGGGAAACGCCTTCAAGAGAAGACACTCATGTGCAATCAAGAAGATTTTGACGAGAATTCACCGTGACTCGGACGAGCGAGAACCTCCACAGACGTGCCGTGTGTCTCTTTATGACCTCGAAATGTGAGAGTGAATTGTTTATCTCTGTTGAGTTTGACTGAGAGGGTGAATGGCTGTTAGCCAGAATCCTCCCCGAGGGGAGGGGCAACGGGGGGGGGGGGGGGGGCGGTGGGTTAGCATTAGCATCCAAGAAAGGATCCAGCATTTCTAAATAAAGCGTATAACGGACTCCGTGTATGCAAATGACTGCACAACTCTAAATATATGTCCATCAAAACAATAAGCGGAGAGAAAAACTGTATATCTTTGCAATGCGCTTGACATCTATGCAGATAAATGATAGCATTAGCCGCGCTACACTGGTGGTGGTGTGTGTGTGGGGGGGGGGGTGTTATTCGTGTGTCTCTACATGTGGCCTTGTGATGGACTGGCGCCCGGTCCAGGGTGAACCCCGCCCCCCCCGCCCGGCGGAAGCTGTGATAGGCTCCCCGCGACCCTGACTACAGGATACGCTGTAACGCTAATGAATGAATAATGGATGACCGACTGGCACGAGCCGCTGTGACGGCACGATCGGAGAAATAAACAGGGTCCCGGGAAAACACAAAACCTGCGTCAGCAGAGATGCGACGCTGCAAAATTGATGAGGATTATGTTTTCCTCCCGCGGTAGCAGGCCAGCGGAGCTCCGCTGGAGGACACGGGCCGCAGTCAAGGACGGCAACCAGATACCTGCGGAGGGGAGGCTGTTAATACTGGATGGGCGGCACTTTGGGCGCCACGAGAGGCTAAAATTACCCCGAAGGCCAAGGCCGTCGGCCGAGCCGACCCGCGCCGCCCGGATGGGCGCCCGCAAATATTGTATCGTCTCTTGAAATACGAGGTGCGTGTGTTTTTTTTTTTTTGGGTTCCCAACAGCACAAAGACATACAACCGTCCCGTAGGCTGCTGAATAAACATGAGATGTGTGCTGCGGAGTGGGTAATGGTGTGTGTGTGTGTGTGTGTGTGTGTGCTTCTGCAGGGAGGGGGGGGCGGGTAGAAGGAAACGGAGGGAAAATGAGGGGTGTTCTTAAGACACGGCAGCCGGAGATTCTGTGTAACAGATCCACGGATGCCTTTGATTTGACACAAATCCTCGCTGCCCTACTGGGTGTCTGGAAACTTCCCCATTGATTCATATGTGCTTCCTTTTTTTTTCATGTGTGTGTGTTTAAAATGTCTCGGTTGTCTGCGCGTTTTTTTTTTTTTTTTTTGTGGCGGGGGGGGGGGGGAGGTTGAGGCGGGTAACGTTCTTCTCGTTAACAAAAAAATCTAAATAGGTCCAGAGAAGAATGAAACGTGTGCTCTCGCTGCTCGGAGAGAAGCGCAACGCAAATGCAAATTGCCAGGTTCAGAGATGTCCCAGATTCACGGCAGCGCGGTTCTTTCTCGCTTCTGCTGCTGCTGCTGCTGCTGCTGCTGCTGCTGCTTCGTGACAACACATTTGCTGAGCCCTGTCTTTTGTGGATTCCTCTTTTTCTTTAAAAAAAAAAAAATTATATATTTAGATGCAAGAGAAACAGGCTCCCGGATTGATAAACTAGCATTAATTCAGACGTCGCTGGACGAGTCTAATGGGTTTTTGCGAATTAATATCCAATATTAACCCCCCCCCCCCCCCCCTCTTCTGTCATCCTGACTGATTAATGCGCAGATAGCAGATGCACCTCACCAGACAAGGAGCAGCTTGCTGAATCTGCAAATAAGATTCATATCCGTCGCCTTCTTCTCTCCCCGGTCTCTTGGAACAATAAACCTACTTTTCCTGAAACAGAGCCTTGCGGGATCCCGGCTTCGTCCGTTCTTTGTGTTCGGCTCTCGGAGGATCAGGGGTCGGAATCCCTCTTGGTGTTTTTTTTTTTGGGGAGGTTTTGTTCGGCGGGATCTGCCGTGAACGGGTTTAATTCATTCAATCATCCTGAAAAAAAAGCGCGGTTCGGCTTCGGATCCGAATTTGGAAAAGGACTCATTTACTTTTTAGGTATTTTCCGCACGATGAGGCGCACTTAAAATCCTTCAATTTTCTCAAAAATCATCCGTGCGCCTTAAGTTTGAATTCTTGTTCTGCTTACTGACCTCCAACCGATTTTATGTGGCTCGCTGCGCTCAAACATCTGTCAAAATGTTTTAGTGCGACTTTAGTAAGCGTCCAAGCCGCTGCGCTCCATCGATAGTCGGACCGTTCCCACCCGACACGGGGACGTCGTGTTAAAGTCGGCGCTGGGTTGAATATGGGTTGCAACGTTAGATAACAAATCATGTAGCGGTGGAATACAATAATTTTCCAACCTCACGCTAACTTCAGGTGTCCGCTATCACCGGCAACCATAAACCAATCAGAGAACAGTACGTACAAGCTAACCTCCGCCGCTTTTTGTAATAGCGGTACGTACTGTGCTCTTATATAATATTACTGTACGTATTTGTGTGTCCGAGGACACCTGTTAAGAGGCATGCTTACGAAGCGGAATTCCAACTCAAGGCTATCAGTCACGCGGTAGATGAAGGGAAAAGAACAGTCGCCAAAGAATTCAACGTTAATGAATCAATGGTACGGAGGCGGAGGAAGCAGATGAACTGCGCCGAGTAAAGAAGACCAGAGTTTCCGGGGGAGCAAAGCGAGATGAACGAAATGAAAAAAAGTTAGACTAAAATGACCTTATATACCATATGTTTTATCACGCGCCTTGTGTATGAAATTAGACCCGTGCATTGATATTGCGCCTTGTGGTTTGCAAAATACGGTAATATCCAGACAGACATTCACCGGTCACATAGAGGCGTTCGACCGTTCACTCTTTCCTTCGCAGTCGTGGAAAAATACAAACTCTATTTCAGATATCTGGGCAACGTAGGGTCTCCTGTGAGCTGTGTTTGGACTGAGGAACCCCGGCGAAGTATTTACCGCTAATATGAGCGCTAAAATCAACAAGGTGTTCGCTGTCCTGTCCGTAAATTAAGAGAGAGGCTAAATGCTAACTCCCTTAGCGAGCACTCGTAACGTAGCCTGGAGTTCAAAGGAGTTCCATGAAATCGTTAGAAACAAAAAGGTTTTCAAATACGTTTTCAACTCGAAGGTGCTTCGGCAATTCAGGCGATCCTCGCGTCGCTAACGCTCATCTGGTTAAAATTTTTTTTAAAAAAGGCCGGCCAGGACGTGACATGATTGACACGATATTTCATGGCAATAGTACAAAATAAATCCCAGATGTGACGCTTCATTTCCCAGCTTGTCGGTTTTAAACCATAAATGCTTAAGTTGCTTTACATTTAACCCGTCGTTTCTCAATTGGCTCTTAATACTTAACTTGACCGAGCTTAAAAAGTCCCCCGCATTTCCGCGCATCGAGGAAAAGGCGGAACCACTTTTTTTTTTTTTGTTATCTATTATTGTCACGCTGATTCACCGCATTGTTCCGTGGATTATTCTGTGTCGTCCCAAAAGAACAATTACAGATGATGGCTTAGTGCCAACGATGTCCAAAAAGGAGTTTGTTGAATTGCAAGACCTTGGCCGGAGTCTCCGGATGCCATAATGATATTGAAATATAGCGGGATTTATGCTATTACGGGGAGGGTTTGGGGGGGCAGTTGCTATAAGTATGCAGTTATTAGAGGAGCGGGAATCAAAAATAAAGCTCCCCCGAGAGCCGACGGATATGAGCGGGCCTCGCTTCTCGGCACTTTACAAAATCCGGGTCGGTTGGCAAAACAGGCGCTTGTCTGGGCTTGAACTCTCGCCCTCCCCCTTCCCTCCGGAGAGCACGCCGATCGGCGCCGATGAGCCGCCGCCGCCGCCGCCGCCACGCGGGGCGCGAGTCGCTCGGCGAGCGGGTCAGGAAAGGCCGTTATTATCGCGAAAACCGTGTTTAATCGGAACTACGAGGCCTCGGCTTTGTGCGAGATTTAGCAAACAGATGAAAAATAGTGGATATGAAATAAATCAGAACCAACACGCTGTCCAAACAAATTTCCTTTTAGAGGCAGTTACATCCTGGAAAATGACAAGCCACAGAAATAGCCTCGGTGTGTGACATCAGCCAACCCCCCCCCCCACCTCCGTAAAGACGAGCTGTGCTTATGAACGTCTGTTTGATGCAATGAGCTTATGAACTGCCCTTGAGTAAATCTGGGGAACAACCAGAACATAATGTCAAGCGTCCCTCCCCCGACTTTTAGCGCGTTCGTCATTAAAAATACGGCTGATGCGTTCGAGCAAAACGCCGCGGAGAGGACGCCACCCCCCCCCCCCCCTCCCCCCGCCGCCTTTTGTTTATGCCAAGGCAGTCGGAGCCCTCCCTGCCGCTTCCCCGTGCAGGAATTTATGGACGCGGCCCTCCCCGCCGTGAAAACATGTCGCCGTATGAAATAAATCGGGCTAACGGAGAATTATTGAAACGGACTAGCGTCACCGGATGACCCCTGCAGAATTCAATCATAATCACTGTTGTTGGGTAGTGTGTGTGTGTGTGTGTGTGTGTGTGTGTAGAAGCCGATAAATCCTAAAGTACAAAACTGTTTTAAAACAAATCAGTGCCATTTGTCAAGGTAAGTGAACGCCGCCCGGCCGTCATGACGGTTTAAAATAACCACGTGACAGCCAGTCGTCATATTCTACGGTATTCCCGCTTTTGAAACTCTTCCAGCGTGCTCTTTATCGTGCTAAGCTAGCCCCGCAGTGATCGACTGATTAGTTATCCGAAAAGATTAGACGACCCGCCAGCTGTTTTGATCGTAGATCATCTCTTATTTCTGATTTGAGAACTCAGTTCTAATAACTCCGGCTCCAATTTCACCTCCTCCGGGGGAACATTTTTGGTTTTGCGTTCCAACAAGCAGTCAGGGGTCACGGTAGGGACGGCTGTAACGCAAGCATCCGCGGCGCTCAAAAAAAAACGAACCGACGAAGAAAAAGAAGAAAACACGGACAACGTGGAGGCGGAAGCCGACGCAGCGTTTGTCTTCTCCATCAGATGGTGTTTTAATCTTCTCCTTGCATGTGAAGAACATCACCGTTAGCTAACTACGCACTTATTTTGGTCAAAATGTTGATGTTCCTCGGACATCTAACGCTCCATATCTCGCCGTTTCTCTCCATTTTGTTGCGAGAAATCATCCGACCAGTGAACACGATAGTTTTTAAAAAATAGCGCTACGTCACATGGTTCCTATGGAACTGTCTGGATGCACCAAGAAATGGCACGGTTCCTTGGAACTACAAAAGGGTGCTTTTTTCCCGGTTCCTTTACTTTTCCTGGCATAAAATCTAATCCGTCTGGGTTGTGGACGTTGCAGAACGCCAGGCGAGGATTCGGGCGAACGGCTAACAGGCAGACGCCGCCGATCCTTGACGATTGTATCGTTCGATAAGCAAAATAATGTCACGCGAGTCGCGTCAATATGGAAATAAAATCAATCCAGACGACCCTGCGCCGTCCTGAACGAGTAAGAATTCCGTCAATTTGTAAGACAAGGTCTTTCCCGTGGAAATATAATCAATAACCAAAGAGACTATTATGCAAATATGAATGTACTGTTCTGGCAAAAAAAAAAAAAAAATCTGTATATTTGGAAAAAAAATACCCGTTTCGAATGAATGACTGCTTGGAGACAGAACAAAACGCATTCTAAACGTCGGTATTTTATGTCAGAGGAAACTGTTTACGGAAAAATAATACATATTAATACATATTCCAGAAAAGAAAAATACATCATGCGGCAGGAGAATTGGATTTAGCCCGCGTTTAAGCCATATCTTGGATCGAGCACTAATCCCAAATGGAAGGAGGAGATTAACAGATGGCTTTACTACAGTATATGGAGTCTTTTAAGCGGAACAGCGCGAGATGCTCGACTCATCTCCTGGCTGCAGACGACACAATGAGACAAGCTTAATCACATCAGGCTTACAGTGCAGTCGCGCTATCAATAAACAGCAAACACGGCGGACGGCTCTCACTAAAGAGGACATTACAGTAAGTAATTCTGCTTTCGGGGGCCAACTAACAGCCGGCTCCCTCCTCCAGGATAAAGTTTATCTTCCCGCGACGGAGACAGGGGCGCGGAGGATGGATCCTCGCCGCGTCCAGCCCGGGTCGGGCGGCGGGCCTCGCCGTGGGTGGTCCTCCTGGATTCGGGCTAATTGTTTCACAACATAGCGGAGCCAAGCTGGGATCAGACCACCAGCGGCTCCGGTTCAGACACTCCAGCAGCCAAACGGGGGGATGCCAGGAGGCAGTGCACACACACACACACACATATACACAGACACATGCATATTCTTCATCTTTCACACATGACCGCAGGAGACAGCATGGAACTTATTTTCCCGCGTTGGGAATAATAAAAGCATTGCCGCGCTGGCCCCGCAGTGACAGGTTGTTTTTGTTGTTCAATCGGTGGCCGTCCTCAGAAGTATTCCTTGAAGGCGACCAGTTGGTTCTCCAACAGTTCCTGTCACGTAAAAGCCGGAATAATGACTTCATGGCTAAAGTCAGTTGACACGGTGCTTCCTCTGCAGCGCGGCGAGGATGGCGGTCTGCACAGATGCCCTCTGACAGGTCTTCGGTGACCTACATCCGCCTCCCGATAAGTCGCAGAGACAGCGCGGCGCCCTTTTTCGATTTAGCTGAAAAAAGTCCCGGTAAACGGCGCTTTTCGCTAGCTTGCGTTCAGCAGTTCGCACGCCGACGGCTCCGAAACAAGCCCATCGGGAACGACTTCGGTGTTCTTGCCCGTGCACGCCATCATCTTCGGCGTGCAAGAGACGGGAATCGAACCGCCAACCTTCCAGTTGACCCACAGCTGCACCGAACTAAGATCGTCCAATTCCACCATCCACCATAAAAGCCAAATATTTCTAAATATATTTCATTGAGAGCCATATAGTACTTTTAATGTATAATAAATTAAATATGTCTTACTTTTAATGCGACCTCCGGTGCTGCATGGATCGATTCGACGTGTCGCTTTCCAGTTGACCGTTTCATCGATGTCATTTTATCATTGCATATTAGACATATTGCAGATCCAAATGTAAATTCCTCCATCGTTTGTTTTTTTCTTTTCGCCATCTTTTCCGTAACGAGGGATGAAGCGGGTAAACTAGTTGACCATCTGATAAAATTGATTTCTTCACCTTTACCACCCGGACGTGCTCACAAGCCATCGGGTGACGTAAAATTTATCTATAAAACTAATTTCCGTTTACTTTAACATGACACAGTATTATGAAGAAATATCACAAGTATTTCAAAATCAGTTCCGAACTGATTCTTTTTTTCAACTAAAAATTGTCTGGGAGGCATAAATCGTCGCCGGAAAAGCCATATTTGGCTCCCGACCGCTGGTCTACATCCATCTTCTGCTGCTGGCAAGGTACACATATATAGACAATCAACCATTCATTCATTCGGGTCAATTGTCCCCAATTTTTTCCAATAACCTGCTGAATGTTTTGATAAATGTGGCTGGAAGCACATGCAGACACAGGGAGAACATGCAAACTCCACACAGAAAGGTCCTTCGTGCCGTGAGTCCGACGCGCTAACCGCTAATCAAGCATGACACGAACGGTTGCATGACCTCACAGGAATGAGTGACATCCCATAATATATAATATAACTGCCATTCAGCGTGAAAGGTGTCAGGATACAGAAACACCAAGGGGACGTAAGATTGACCTTAGCGAACGAGCGGTACGACCTACATGTAGCACCCACGTGTTTGACGGTTAGCATATAAGTTGATGTTTTGATTCTCCAATCGTGGCGTCGCCTCGCAGATTTGCTGGCTCCGCAGACACCGGGAGTGTTTACCCACGCCCAGGTATCAGCTGAATTACTCCTCCATTCAGGTTTTTTTTGGGATATCTCTTTCACGGATAACAATAACCGCATTTTCCGACACACCTGATGGTCTTCATCGACTAAAACAGCCACTGAATGATAAAAACAAAACGTTTTGTTTACAAGCTAACAAAACGCCGCTGTAAAAAACAAACAAACAAGTAGATAAAGCAGACACCCCTACGCTTTACTCTTGTCTCAACTTGATGATAATAACAATATAACCGCTTGTTGCCATGACAACAAAACAACACATTCAACCCCTTTGGTAACGTTAGATACACACAACTTGCAAAATACTTAGATTGATATCTGTCCGTCCTGGGAGGGAGGGAACCAGAATAATGGCTGATATGAGTAGAAATGACAAAATGAGCCAGGGTTAACTGTGGAAGCGTTAACATGAATGCTTTATCTCTGAGAACTGCAAAGCTAATCACAAGGATCGGCATCACCCGTTCATTCATTATCTATATTGATCATCCCGCCTTAGCGGTGGTCGGAGCCGACTCCTGTACAAACATACATACATACATGAGGAACATATGTTGCCTGGAAAGAACTTTGCAATGCACCCACTATGCGTTCTTAACAATGCATACAAATGATAAAAAAAAACTTTCTTTTTTTTTTTGTACAACAAAATTTCAATTTTTTTTTCGCCCTCAGTTTAATTTTTAGCTGTTTTTAAAACTTGAAATTGTGTTGTGTTGATCAATTTCAATACATGTATTGATACCGGCAGCCTTGAAAAACACTGATTAGGATGCATTTATTACACAGATTAGTGATTTCAATATTATTTTGTTATTATTTGTTTCACGAGACAACCAATAATTCACACATCCGGCCAATTTTACGGGTTTTTCAAGCAAAACGTTTTTGGACCGCACACGGAAAGGTTCCCTATCGGCGAATTCGAACCTTCTGGCTGCAAGGCGTGGCGCGAACCACCGCCCCGGATGAGCATCATGTGACATCGGAATATTTTTTCCCCCCACGACCGACAAACACAATAATACGGGAAGTCGTTTGTTTTCCTCCGGCTCCTTCTGACCTCAGATATTTTCACCAAATCGGACAAATATCGAGTTCATTTCCTCGTCCTATTTGAACATTTTTTGTTTTCTCTTTGCGGGCTGAAGGCAATAAAGGGAAATCAGCGGGAGAATGAAAATAATATCGTGCGGCGGAAATATATTTCCCTGCTTTTCCATCCCGTCGATCGGTTTCAAACTCCTCCTTCCTTTTAATTCCCGGCCCCGGAGAGCCGGTGATCTCTCATCGAAAGAGCAGCCATTTGCATTTAATACAATCCTGGAAAGATTAATTTCTCCCGCGCATCTTCCTCCCCCCCCCCCCCCGCCGCCGCCACCCCCCGGGAAGGCCTCCGGCGTGGACGTGACGGCGAACGGAGGGAGCGCGCAAACAAAGGTCTGCGCGGGCGTCGCAGTCGCGCGGTTCATGTTTCGGAACACTAGACGAGCGAGGCGTCTAGCGCGCGGTAGCTTTCGAAAAAGAGCCGCTCCTGGATACGGAGCGTCCGAAAAGAGCGCCGGCAGCGCTGGACGAATGCGAGAAATAAAACTCGAACATGTTAATCGCCCTCGTCTGCTGCTTCTTCAAGGCTTGTTGGGCTTCGAGTAAACATGTGCAGGAAATGTAGTCGGCAGGTCCAAACATTTATAAGCGGAGGGGGTTCATCTTTTAAAACGAAGCTATTTGTAAACCGCATGATAATGGCGTGCACGACCGTGCGGGGGCCGCGTCGCTGTCGGCTTCCTGCACGCCCTCCCTGTGTTGCTGATAGTCAATACAAGACGGCGGCTGAAAACCGATACACACTCTGTAGTGTTTTGTCAGCTCATCTCTGACCTAATTCCGTGCTAAGTGTGTTTGCCGCTACCTGTCTCCTGCAGGGAACTTCTGTTGAGAGCAGAGCGTTTTAGAGTCTAATATTTGGAGATTCAAAAGCCCCTGATTAGTTTGTGAAAAAAATCATTTTAGCGGTCAGAGGATAAGAGAGGTAAGACCTCATCTCGTCTTTCCCCTTTTCTCCAATTTCATCTAAAAAAGAATATCCGCTGGTAATCCCCCCCCTCCACCATCACCAACCCAACCCTTCAGCCGCTCGCTCGGCGCCAACCGGCTCGCCGTAATCCACCCTGCTGCTCGACACTCTGCCGGCGAGATCCAAATTTAAATGTGAACCGTCGATAACCGCGCGTGGAAGCGCGGGAGCTTCGCCTCCTCCGGCCGAAGCTTCTGGAACGCCGTCATTGGCGAACGCCGCCCTGCGGATTTGGTGCTAAATGACCAAAAACCATTAAACCCCCCCTCATTCATCGGGGATGCATCGTGGGTGCTTTTCTGCTTTGGCCCCCTTCATAATCGCCGTGACTTGTGAAAAACAAAACACATTAACCTCAGGGGTTGATGTTAACGCAAGACGCCGGGACTCCATTTCCTCCTCGCCATTTTGCAGCGCTCATCAGTTTGTTTGTTTTTTTCTTTATGTAGAACACGCCGCTCCGGCGTCAACGCCGGTTAAAATGAAACGGCGCACGATAATGATGTTCCCTGACCTCCTTTTAAAAACAGTCGATGCAACCCATTATCGCGCCGCCGTCTCGCCTCCCATCGCACGCCGCCGTGTCAACGCGGGTCGGGAGTGGCAGTTCATATTTGTGTTGCAAACAAGACGGTTTCACACGCGAGGGCGTCGACGGACGCGGGCGGGCAAAACGCATCTGCGCGACAGCACTATCGATCACTCGAATAAATTATTGACAGTAATAAAAGAATAAATAAGAAAATTAAAGGGCGTGCAAAGATTTAGGGAACGTACTCCAGGGTTTTGTGCGAAAAAAACAACAACGCAGTGGCGTAAAACTAAGCTAGTCCATCCGCGTCACGTGACCAGTGGCGCAGCAGCTAGCGTGCTAACAACAGCAACTCGGAGCACAAAGTGCTTTGCATTTAACAACGGTGTTTATTTTTCCAAATTAAAGTTGAAAAATGAACAGCATTTATCTCCAGCTGTAATATTTCGAACAGAAATATTTTTTAAAAAATCTGACCGATGTTTTCTTCACCTCCGCGGCTGCACTGGGAAAATCTCACGTTGTTTATTTTCCGCCGAGCGGGAATTTTGAAATAAGAAAATAAAAGGATGTGGAAAGATTTAGGGAACGTACTCAAGGGTTTTGTGCGAAAAAACGCAGCGGCGTAAAAGTTAGCTACTCCATCTACGTCACGTGACCAGTAGCGCAGCAGCTAGCGTGCTAACAACAGCAACTCGGAACACAAGGTGCTTTAAATTTAACAACGGTGTTTATTTTTGCAAATAAAATCTCACATTGTTTCTTTTCCGCCGAGCGGGAACTTTTAAATAAGAAAATAAAAGGATGTGCAAAGATTTAGGGAACATACTCAAGGTTTTGTGCAAAAATAAAACGCAGCGGTGTAAAACTAAGCTAGTCCATCCGCGTCACATGACCAGTGGCGCAGCAGCTAGCGTGCTAACAACAGCAACTCGGAGCACAAAGTGCTTTGCATTTAACAACGGTTTTATTTTTCCAAATTAAAGTTGAAAAATGAACAGCGTTTATCTCTAGCTGTAATATTTTGAACGGAAACATTTTAAAAAAAATCCATGTCTTCTTCACCTCCGCGGCTGCACTGGGAAAATCTCACGTTGTTTATTTTCTGCCGAGCGGGAGCGTAAAGACATCGGCCGCGGAGATATGAGATATAACCCCGGCCAACTCCCTGGTGCCCAATGGACGAAAAACAACCCGGACAATCTCACATCTCACCGGCTTTACCCCTTAACAGATGCCGCACAGGAAGTCGGGCCTATCAGCGCGAGCACGCTCAGAGACATTCCTGCTGTCCAACCACTTCTGAGTTTCCCCTTAACTTGTACACAATGTTCCGCCGCTGCGAGAGAAAACACGACCGCAGAGACGCTCCCTTTGAAAAGGACTAATAAAGGCCGGTTAATGCATTTTAAACTACTTTGAAAACCTCCTTTTGAGTGACAAGTACCAAAAAAAATCTATCCGCCTTGCAGGACGAAGCATCGGCGTCCCGTTTTCGACGGCGTGCTTTTCTTCTTTATTTTTTTTGGTAAATGCAAAACATCGAGCATTTTGTAACTCGTAACGCACGGACGGCTTCGGGGACCCTCTTCTTTAAATCATCCGAATCGGGGACGGGGAGTTTGCGACTCCGCTTTAAAACATTTTCTGACAATTATGTCATTCGGCTCCGAGGCTGATTGAAAACCGGCCGGCGAACCTGAGCCACAGGCGCATCAGAGTGTATTCGGAATACTTCATTAATGTTACGTAATGCAATAACGCTGCAACCGCCGCTCTCACTTGACCATTAAAAAGCTTTTACTGTCTCAATTACTGTTGGATAAGTCTGGAGAGAAACAGCAGCCATTCCTATCATCAATCATCATCATCATCATCTCTCAGGCCATGGAAATAACGTTTTGTCATCATCGTCGCCCCTACGATGATGACGACGTTACGAGTAGCGTCGTCGTTATCCGTCACCATCACCACCAATGGAGACCAACCTCGGTGATAAGTTTTAATACCATTATCGTCTCGTAATAGACGCCACTAGTAGCATCGTCGTTATCGTCGCCGGTGCCGACCGACCGCGATCGTACATTTTATCGCCATTATCGCCTTTTTCGTGGAAAAAAGTTTTATCATCATCATCATCATCGCACCCGCGATAACGCGACTTTACAAGTGGTATCATCATTAAGAACGTCATCGGCATCTTCATCATGATTAATCAAGATAGTGGGTTTTATTTCCGTCCTCATCCTCATAATCCTCGGCCTTGGAAATAACGTTATCATCATCATCGCCGTCACCCCTGCGATACCGGCGACCGGACGACCAACCACGACAATGAGTTTCCTTGCCATTACGGCCTTTTTAAATCGTCGCCGTCTTCACCGCCCGCTTGATAACGGCCACCCGCGATAATGAGTTTAATCACCATCGTAATCG
This sequence comes from Fistularia commersonii, assembly GCF_037954325.1. Classification (NCBI taxonomy): domain Eukaryota; kingdom Metazoa; phylum Chordata; class Actinopteri; order Syngnathiformes; family Fistulariidae; genus Fistularia; species Fistularia commersonii. The sequence goes on from NC_141301.1 coordinate 2,262,331, forward strand.
TTTCGTCGTCGCGATTTCGGAAGCTCTCCTCGGCAGCCTGGCCGATCGTCATCAAACTAATCACGACCGGGAAGTCAGGACTCCTCCGATCAACCAATCAACCGATCGATCGGACTCACCGCCAAGCGAGTGGAGACCTTCTGCTCCCCTTCGGCGCCCCTCTGCTCCCCGTTGGCCCGGCCTCCGTACTCGGGCGGCTGCTGGCCGGACCCTCGGCTGCCCTTGGTTTTTCGGCTCCCGGGCCCCTGGTGGACGATGTTGAGGAGATGCAACGTGCTTTCGTGTTCGCGGTCGGAGGTCTCCGCCTGGCCGCGCTGGTAGCGGTTCTCGCAGGTGGAGTGATGCCGCCGGCACAGCTCGATCCGGGCGCGCAGCCGCTCCACGATGGCGTTGTGCAGCTGCGGCACGGCGGGGCCCCTGGCGGGACCCACCGCGCCGGACGCGGGGCCCAAGCCGACACCCAGCATGGGCGCGAAACCCCCGGCGGCGGCGGCGGCGGGCTGAGCCGGGGTCGCCTCTCCCATTTCCCTGACAACTTTTATGGAGGTCCCGCCGTGGTTCTCAGGGGCCTCAGCGCGGACATGGACGGGGAAGGACGCGACTAGGATCCCATGAGGAGAGCAAAAAGTCAGGGGATACTAAACAATAAAAAAAAAAGGAAATACAGTCCCCGGTTATCTTGTCAAAGTGGTGGGAACTGTTTAGATAGATTAACACACTCGCCTGCTCAGAGAGATAAGCTCACGGAGAAACTTGGACTTGGAACCAGAAGAAGAGCCTTCGCCAAGTCCCGGTTGTTCCAGATACGCGTTACTGACTTCTTCCTCCGAGGCGCTGCGTCAGCTTATAATTTAAAAAAAAATGAAAGAAAGGAAAAAAAAAAAAAACGATTTTACAAAAGGAAAAAAAAAACATGCAAAAGGGCGCTGCTGGATTCACAGCTGGGATTAATCTGCCGGAGCTCCGCCGGCGGAGGGATTGCATTCGGCGGAGGCGGTGATCCGGAGCCGCGGCGCTCCAAACTTCAGCCCCGGAGCCCGCGCATCCCCTGCCCGGCGTCAGCTCTCCGATCCCCGGCGCTGGGCTGGAGCCACCCGGGGGGAGTTGCTGCCGTGGAGCGGTCCGGAGGGGGGGTGGAAAAAAAAAAAAGAGGGGGGGGGGGGACGCAGGAAAGGAGGGGGGTGAGTGTTGCAAAGCTGTCGCCGAAATGGGTCACCTTACTGCAAAAAAAAAAAAAAAAAAAAAAAAAAAAAGAAGAAATGAAACCCACTTCACTTTTAAGTCACAACATTTTGTTTTGTTTGTTTTGCAGAATAAATCCTCCGTGTGTCTCCCGTCCGGCTGGAAGAAAATGTTTCATGTGCAATTCTTTTTTTTTTTTTTTAAAGAAAAGCAAAAGCGAGGCGTCGTTTCGCGGGGAGCCAATGAAATCCGTGACAGATAGTCCATTGACAATGGTCCGTCCGTGCGGTGCACCGAGGCTCCGGAGCTCCGGCGCACACAGACCCTCATTGTGTGAACATTCCTCTTTTGACATGATCCGCTCACATGGGTGCAGCGGGGCGGCGGCGGTGCAGCCGCGACCCCTGGTGGAAAGGAAGGGGGGAAAAAAAAAACAACAAAAAACTAAAAAAAAGTTGCAAAAAAATAGAAATGCATTGGAAGGCGAGAAAATCGCTGGTTCGAATCCTGGGAGGTTTAAATAAAATTTGATAAGGAATCGATGTATCTGACTCTAGTCATACTCCCCAAGGCAAAAGAGACCCACTTCAAAATTATGAATGACATCGGACGCTTTAATTTTGAAGATAATACACTGCTCAAAAAAATAAAGGGAACACTTAAAAAAACACATCCTAGATCTAAATGAATGAAATATTCTTATGAAATACTTTGCTCTTTACACAGTTGAATGTGCTGACAACAAAATCACACCAAAATGATCAATGGAAATCAATTGTATCAACCCATGGAGGTCTGGATTAGGAATCACACTCAAAATGAAAGTGTAAAAACAAACTCCAGGCTGATCCAACGTTGATGTAATGTCCTTAAAACAAGTCAAAATGAATCTGTGTTGCTTCCTGAGTGGACACTATGATTTCACAGAAGTGTGATTGACTTGGAGTTACATTGTGTTGTTCAAGTGTTCCCTTTATTTTTTTGAGCAGTATATTTGTACATTTTGTGAAGACAACATTGAAACCACTGACCATATATTTACTCATGTGAACAAGTACAAGGCTTTTGGGCTAAAACTCAAAAATGGGTTAAAGATAATTTTCCATCGTCACCGGTTTCCTTCTCAAGAGATGACATAACAATTGGTTTACTTTTAAGCAACGAAAGAGATGAACTCTGTGTCAGTGTTATTTTAGGCCTGGCTGAGTTCTTCGTTCACAAAAAACAGAATGCAAAAATGTTCCCCGAATTTTACTTCCTTCATAAACGATTTTAAATTATATTAAAAAAAATCCTTAAAACTTATGGAAAGATCCAAAAAAAACAAAAAAAATACAGTTTGATGTCTGACATTCCCTGTGAACCACCAACTTAATTACATATTATATTCCCCTTGCAAGTTTTTTTTTTCTCCCTTTCTTTTTAATTTTATTTGTCTATCTATTTATCTAATTATTTCCTTTTACTTTCTTTTTTTTTTTTTTTTGTCTAGCATTATACATTTCTCACAAACTGTTAACACTTTCCACTTTCCATGTACACTTTCCATGATCCAGCCAGGGAAGGAAACCTCTTCCTAAAATCCAAAAATCATTGATTCCTGGTTGTCACAGAGTGACATAATCACAGAGTCATTCGCAAACTTAATCATTTCCCCTTTTTCAGTGCAGACTCTTTCACTTGTTTCTACAGAAAATGAATAAGAGGTGAGAGGACACAGCCCAGGGGAGAGCCAATGGATAGTTAAAAGCATGTTGGATAATCATACCCTCGCCCTCTGCGGTCTGTCAATTAAAACGCCAGCTTACAAGACCCCGGTCAAGGTTGTATGTGCTGGTGAGACAATTTGCTATAATGAATGGTTTTATACGGTTAAAAGCCGACGAAAAGTCGACAAAAAGTAGACAGGAAAGAAGCAGGGAATGCCGATAAACTGTTCAGTCGTCTTGCTCACCAGTGCATGTAGGCGTTTTGCCGAATGTGCAAAGTTGGGGACAAAACGCCCGTAGTGCCCCATGAACCCCACCACTTGGTGGACCTCTGTCCCATTTCTTACGGTAGGCCAGTCCTACAGGACCTTGACCTTCTCCATGGTGACCTGGATGCCTGCTGCAGAGAATACATGGCCCAAGAATTTCACTTCAGTTCTCAGCAACTTCTTGGGCTTCTACTTGTGGCCGTGCTCCCTGAGGTGACGGAACAGCCAGCCTTTTGCGATGACTCTCGAAGTCAGTGGAGAAAACGTTAATGTCGTCAAGGACATCGAGCGTAAGATCACCCAGTGCCACCTCCATGAGCCGTTGAGAGGTTGCGGGCGCGTTGCATGACCCAAAGAGCATACAAGTCCACTGATAGAGGCCAAATGGCGTCGGTGACTGCTGTATTCTCTTGGTCCTGCTCTGCGACAGCAACCTGGAAGTATCCAGCAGTGAGGTCGAGGGTCGGAAAGAGTCGGGGGTCAAGTGATTCATCCACTCTGGGAACATGCAGGATGTTCATTGGAGACCCCAAATTTTCCTCCTCTAAATGATGTGTGAATGAGCAAATGAATAGTTGTATGTTTCTCCACGTGGTCCCATGATGGATCCAGGGAGAACTCTGCCTCTGGTCCGATGACCGCAAGGAAAGGCTCCGGCGGCCCTGTGACCAGCAGCGCGGATAAATAATGGATAAATACTTGAGACTAACGTCATTTTATATCTACTAAACTAATTTCATTTTATTAACGACATCATATTTTGTCGGGAATACTATCCACAAATGCAGTTGTCTGAGCAAAATGTTTTTCTAATTTTTTTTTTTTTAGATTATACTTTTACATTTCAGAGCTTATTTTATATATTTTTGTATTGAATGATTTAATTTTAATTTTAAAATTAATTATTTAATTTATTTTTTTATTCCATTTTTTTTTAAATTTTTTTTTAACTTGTATTTTTAGCTAGTTTGTCACTGTCTTGTCCTTGCATGTCTTGCCGCTATTGCTAAACAATTTCCTAAGCATGGGATCATTCAAGTACATCTCACCAAAACTTAATATACTCCCATTTTCAGCCACGTCCAAAGCTGCGCCGTAACAGATACCGCCGCTCGTTCATCACCTGCTTTTTCTTTTTCTCCCCAAGGTCATTAAAGCGGCTCTGGATTTGTTTTTTTTCATTTGGACTTGAACTGGATCCCGGCCTGCGCAGACAGGCAATCTGGGCTGCCGGAGTCTCGCAGACAGGTGCGCTGTAAAAAAAGCAAGAGGGAAGTGAAGCGCCCAGACGGGGAAGAACAAGGGAAAAAAAAAAAAACGCACAGATGGTGAAACAATCGCTGAGGAGACATGAAAAGGGCCTGATTTTGAAATGAAACCGATCCCAAGATTGACAGGCGACGCGGTTCTGTTAGAGCCATTAAAAGTACTCGCTCTCGCATCCCGCCTCGGCTCGCGTTGACGGACGGATCGGTTCAGTTCTTCACCCGCGGCCGGTTGTCCATGAAATCCGTGACACGTCTGAGATGCTCCTGTTTCAGGTCCTGAAGGTTCCCACCACCTCCAGGGGGTCCTTCAGGGAACCCCGAGAAAAACCAGGAACGTGTTCTAAACGTTGCCATGAAAATACCCCCCAAAAAAAGCATTTTAATATCACCTCTTGACCTATTGTAAATCAAATCTACATGCAGTCAGTTGAGACATACAAATGTTCACAAAGATGGGCAATTCAGGGTCTCCGATGAACCTCCAGCAGGTTTTTAGTCAGCGGGAGGAACCTGGAGAACGCCAAGGTGGAAGCGCTGACCGCAGTGAGCTCTGCCAGAAATTTTATCTCCATTCCCTGCCGTATTTTCTGTTCCCGCAGAAAGAAGAAAACACTTTGCATCGTGCCAAGAGGTCTTTCTGCAGAGTCAGAGGCTGCAGACCTCCAAACTTCCCGTGGCCTTCAGATTAGCCGAAGAACATTTCATATGCGAGTCTAGAAAGGTGAGCCAATACTTTTGGCCATATTGTGTTATCTTTAGGTGACGCCTACATTTTTTTGGTTTCACACCGATCTTTCCTCGTCTCCAAGCGTCGTCACAGCGAAGCCAAGCGCTACGTACGCGTCCTCATATTTCCTCGTCTTAGCTTTCGGGCGACTTTCGTCGGTCTCATTATCTCGCCTTTCTTATCATCCCTGTTAAAATATTTTTCCATGGTGTCTCTGGAGAGTTTGTTCCCTGCGTTTTATATTTCCGCTCGTACTTAAACATAAGCGTGTTCCCCGTAGCCTCACCCTTCCGTTCAGGTCCTTGCAGTCTTCATTCGCTTCCTTTCCAGGTCAAACCTCCACCTCTAGATGTTCCTCCACCCGCTCCCTGCTCTCACCACACATCACAATATCATCTGCAAACAAAGTTGCACGACAATAAAACCTCAAAAACAACGGTTCGGGGGAAGAAATTCGATCCGGGTTTCACTCCAGCCGGAGGAAATTGCGCGGGTTTGTGGAAGAACAAGAGGTCAGATGTGCAAAGGAATCGGAGAATCTCGTAGATCTCCTGTGGAATCCTGTGAATTTTGACGTCCGACAGGAGAAACGGATATTAAAGACTTCATGGATACGGATTTTCCCCCGGAGAGGAAGCGATAGAAAAGAATGACTGTCGTGAAACCACAAGTTCAGACGGCAGGACGTAGAAAATCTGTTTTTTTTTTTTTTTTTTTCGCCAAAGTGGACCGATGAGGCGACAGGGGAGTGGAGATACAAAAAGGCAAAGGGTCTTGAGGAAAGATTCTCAACGGACGTCAAAACCTCACATTCACCTGCCTCTGCAGTCAGGAAGGATTTCCCAAGCAGGTCTGCGTGTCGGCTTATTCTCTCAACCCACTTTTGCTAATCTGACAAATGTGATGTTTGGAAATGACTCCAACGCAATGGTTGCGGGGGTTTTAATAGACGACATCGCCTCGTCTCTTCCCGTCGTGTCTGTGCTCACATCCCTTCATGGATGCATGATGGTAACCCGGGGCGTCCATCCACTGCAGCGTCTCGCCAGGAGACGCACGCCGTTATTTCTTTCATGAACATTAAAGCTATCATTGCACGCAACTGTTAGCGCTCGCGCTTCTCTGTCGAACATCTTTTCGTCTTTCTGCCCCGACTGGTCCAGTTAGAAGGTCGCCGCCTGGCTGGGATCTGCCCGGGGTTTCTGCACCGCGTGGGGAAAAACTGGAATAGACCCGCCGCGCTGACAGCTGTGCAACATGCAACATGTTGTTGTTGTGTTAGCAGCTATGCTACATGTACCTTACCTGTTTTATCGCCCTGTAAATACTTGCCGATACCATCAGTCGGGGTCCATTCTGCAACACGTTTGACCCAAAAGAAAGCCGACCACTGCTAGTCATTGTTGGCTATCACTGGTATTTCATGTTAATTTCACGCATCCTTATCTTAGAAGACTTGTTGTTTTGCCTCGTTACCTTAAAAGACGTTTGCCTTTACACATGACTTTTGTTTTTTTTCCTCGTGTGGGTTCCTGGAGATCATCTTGGTCCAGACTTGCTATGCACGGAAAGTATCTTCAGATAACTGTGTTGGCATTTGGTGCCATATAGTTAATTCTGTGGAGTGTTTTAGAGATGGCATCACATCCAAGAGTGTGTGTGTGTGTGTGTGTGTGTTTGCATTCCAAGGACTTCTACACCCAAATACTCGGTTCTTGATTTATTTCATGTCCACAGTTTTTTTTTTTTTTTTTTTTTTTAAGTCTACCCTCTATGAAATGAAGTGTACCACGTCACCACCACACTGGCATCGTTTGTCATATTGCTTCACAAAAAAAAAAAAAAAAAAAAAAAAAGAGAATGAAGACAGTTTGAGTACATCAATGTTAGTCTAGAGAAGGTTTCCTTAATTCTTTTTTTTTTTTAGTTTTTTTTTATGTCTCGTCTTTACAACCTCTGACTTTAGAATGCACAATAAATTAATAAATTAACACACAAGCCATCTGTGAATGCTTTACAGTAGTAGTAATAACAGTTGTTAAAAAAAAAAGACAAAATCTATCTCTACTAGTACAGTACGTCATCCCAGTGACCGTCTGACCGTAGATAAGTCCATCGCTTACCACACCGAGAAATTGTAATCTACCACAACACACACACACACACACACACACACACGCACACACACACACACACACGCGTGCGCACATGCTCGTCCGCTTATAACAGGCCTCCATCTGGACAATAAATTACACGATTGAAATCCAAAGCCCCGCTTTTCACGCCGCAGGAATACAAGGTAAAAGGGGGAAACGGGAAACGCCCGCCGTGACAGAACTCAAGATTTCGGCGAACCTCCCCATCAGTAAAAAAATAAACGATTAAAGAGAGAATACAAAACGCAGTATAAACGGTAGAAAAAACATTAGGAGGTGAATACCGGTGAAACGATGAGTGAACGCCGTTCGGCGCCGCGCGGGCCGAGGGTCTAAACAGGAAGTGGTTCCAGCCCACAGTGAAATACTGGACTCGAGATGCATCGCTCGGTGAGGCCTGAACGCGTCGCGGCGCTTCCCGGAATCGAACCGAAAGATTCGATTCCTTCAAAAAAAAAAAAAAAAAAAAAAAAGAAGGCGAAACTTTACAGTGAGAAATGAAAATATAAGGCATTCGACACGGTTAACCCACCGGCAGGTCGTCCCAGTGCACGTTTTCATAAATTTACACGCGGGAGAGATTTATTCTTCACTGATGTGATGCCAGATTGGTTGGATTGCAGGTGAAACACAAATATCCCCGAGACCTTGTACTTTTTCTTCTTGGACATGATGTGAATGAAACAACGCCTTCTAGAAGGCTGGAGGCTGGAAAACACGCTCTATCCGACTGCCTTCGACAATTGATTTTCTCACTCAGTGCACTTTAACTCTGAAATGTACTGGATTATTTCCTTTGGGATTATAAAGAGAAATAAGTGACGCCTTTTCTCCGTTCCTCTGGCTGCGTCGCGGCTGTCAGGAGGACTTCGGATATGGAGGCCTCTCCGTGTTTTGCAAGCGGTGATCCTTCAGCCCCCCCCCCTCCTGCACCCACACACACCGCTACCCCTCCCCGTCAAGAAAACATGCACCGCTAAGCCGAAACCACCGCCCGCAGCGACGCTAATCTTCCCGCCGCTTCTGCACGACTCAGCACGAATCGAAGCGAGGAAGAGGGTCCGACCGCGCGGCGAAGGAAAAAAAAAAAAAAAACGAGCGCATCTCGGCGTTTCCCTCGACGCGGTAATCTCCCTTCGAGATGCGGGAACTTGTTGCGAGGGTGGGAAAGAAGGGGCGTCTGCAGGGACGGGAGGGTTAAAAGGTTTTCCCGTGCATGTTAGCGCTTGTCCGTACGCCGTTATACCAGTTTGCGTGTGAGAGCTTCGGCAGGGCGCTGCACCTGTATGGCCGTTTATCCTGCGTGTTAGCCGCGCGCTAAAGCTATAGTCGTAACAGACACCAGGCATAGGTTATGGCTTTTGTCCAAAACGTGGCGGTTTCAAACAGGCTCGACCGGCCGCCGCCGTCACAGTAGAAAAAAAAAAAAAAAGACACCAGAGATGCTCAACTTTAAGACTAGTAGTTGTTTCAGTGGTCATTTGTGTTTTTTTTCATTGAGATCAGTGTCAAGACTTGACCCCCTTGGCCGGCTCAGTAGACTGACGCACATCTGTCCACTCCTGCATGGTGCTCTGCAGCGCCTGGGTCTTCTCCTTGTCCACCTGCACGTAGTCCACCTTCTCGTCGGACGTCACGGAGGATGTGGAGGGCTGCGTGGAAGGGCGACACGGAAAGAGGTGAGACTCCGGCCCTGGAGGGCTAAACGCCGGAAGCGCTAAACCAGGGGTCGGCAACCCGCGGCTCCGAGCGGCTTGGGAAAATAAATGATAAATATTTAATTGAAGTGTGTTTTATTTGTGTTAATTCCTTTTTTTAACTTTAGTTCTAAGATTATTGTGATCTTGAAATATTAAATAAAATTATATTTATTATTTTTCGCCGCTGAAAATAACGTCACGCTCGGGGAAGCCGGTATACCCGCCGGCCGGTAAAGTCCCGATTTGCAGATGCTGCGCGCAGAAGTTCAGGAGCAGAAGTCCCATAAACCAGGTAAAAAAAATATTTATGAAGATATTTTGCAAATATTTATTTTTTACTGTTTACTGACACAGTGATTTTTTTTTCCCGATTTATTTTTAAAATTCAGGTCAAGGTCTGAAAGCCCAAAATGAGTTCCTAACATAAATAAAATTTAATTTTCTCCGTAATACTTTGTGAATTTCAGAAGCAACACACTTCACACTTGTTTATACAAAGTGTAAAGGTAATAAAAAGCAATATATACAGTGGTATCTTTATTTTAGACGTCAAAAAGTAATTGCGGCTCCCGGTGTTTTCTTTTCCGAGGAAACCGGGTCCGAACGGCTCTTTGGCTGTTACGGGTCGCCGACCCCTGCGCTAAACGGTTCGCTTACTTTTCTGTGCGGGCTGGGAGATCCGGGCTGGAAGTCCAGCGCCAGGTAATCCACGTTGCCGCACTTCCTGAGGGCGGGGCTGTTGGTGCCGCTCACGGCCGGGGAGGTAGATGCTGGGTTCTGCTATTTTGGGGGCGAAGGGCGCGGATCAGAACGGACCATCACGGCGAATACGCCCTCCAGATCCGGGACCCGTACTTACCATAGCGACGTAATTCTCCTCGCTGTCTGCGGAGTCGGTGCTGGTGATGCTTTGCGTGGAGATGGGTCGACAGTGCTGGGACGACATGGAGTTCACGCCGGCCCTGGTCGGCGCGGAGCAAACGGGAGGGTTGAGCGTAAGCCGAGCGCGCGAAGCGACCGACGGGCTGATATGAGACTCACATGGGGCGCGTCCAGGACATGGTGACCGGGCTCTTGAACGGCAGTTCGTCGATTAAACCGTTGTTCTTCAGATCCAGCGGCGTCGGCTTCGCTGTGGCAAAAACAAGACGGTCAACGGGCGCCAACGGGGGCGATTCTTCCCGTCCCCCGGAACGCCTTCCGCTTACATTTACGGTTGGGTTTGAGGTTGCGGTTGATGGGCGGCGGTGTGACGTCGCTGAGGCGGCCGGGGCGGTGACACAGCGAGGCGCTGCTCCCCTTGCGGGCGGGTAACGTCGCGGAGAAACCCGGGAAGTCGAAGTGATGCGGGCCGGGACTCATGGGGATGTAGACGTTCTTGGGGCTGTCGGCCAGCGCGGCGCTGAGCGGCGAGGAGCCGGGGTTCATTGGCACGTAGTTGTCGTCGGAGTTGCCGCTGTCCGAGCGGGTCAACGGCGCCTTGGTTCTCTAGAGGAGGGGGAGACGTGACCAAAAAAAAAAACGGAAAACGCCAGACAGCCAGGAAGGAGGAGAGTGACTCACCAGATAGGAGCTGAAGCCATCGTTGACGGATTCCACCGACTGGCCCGAGCTGTTGAAATGGACGGGGCGGTGATGGCTGTTCGTTTCGAAAGACGAGCCTGCGGAAGGAGCGGCGAAAAAAGCGCGGTTAACGTCATTTTCCGTCGCCTAAAAAAGTCGAGGCGTTTCTGATCCCGACTCGTCGCCTCGATGCTACGTGGAAGCTAACGGCTCCGGTCGGTTGGAAATACAGGAAATTTACACGACAGGTGAACGAAAGGTCGCGGGTCAGGCGTCCGAGTTACGAATTCTCCTGATTATGAGTTCGGCATTCCGACAGACAACGCAGTGTGTGTGTGTGTGTGTGCTTTATGAGAGAAAAAAAACAGTTTTAACCCGGAATGCAGGATTCCGGAGCGCGGGAACAGGGTAAGTCACGGATTTCATTAGCGTTTGAACGGGCCAGTGTCTGCTAGACTGGCTCCCTTTGTTTGCGCTCAGATGCTGGGGTTAAACCAGTTTAAGACAGAGCGAGAGGGAGACGGCTGGGAATAAGGTTTTAAAAAAAAAAAAAAAAGGCAGACGTACCTCTGTGGAGCCTGATGTTCTCCACGGCAGGTAGCGTGTTCCTCCGCGGGATGACCGACACCGTAGACGTGTCCCCGTTGTGGCTCCCCACCGACTGAGGACTCCCCCACTGGCCCTCCGACCCCTGGCTGGGTTTCGGGGGCCGCGGCGGCGGGGCGCAGGACGACTCGGAGCTGGACGGCGTCAAGGCGTTGTGATTCTTATCAAACGTCCGGGGTATCTGGTAGAAGGAGCCGGGCGGCGTGGGGAGGTCGTAATTGTCGGGGGGGCGCTCGTTGGCGTGGGCGGCGGCGAGGGCGTTGCAGGGCGTCTGGAAGGTGTACACTTCCTCGTTCTCCAGCTCGGGCTCGCTGTGGGCCGGCGTGTCGGAGTTGTAATTCCGCGGCAGCACGTAACACGCCTCCCCGGCGGGGTCGTCGTGGCCCGGCGGCTGGTTCTTGCCCGGCTTGGGGAGGCTGTAGAAGCCGTGCAGCTGGGCGCCCATGCCGTTCAGGCAGTGCGAGAAACCGTGGGAGAGTTTCTGCACGGCCGAGTCGCTGCCCATGAACAGGTGGCTCCGCGTGGCCTGCGAGAAACTGGCGCTCCTGCAACGTCGACAAGGATGCTTTAACATGTTTGCCCTCTGCCGAAACAAAAACGCCGCCTGCAACCGCGTCCCGTTCACGGCCACTAGATGGCGCAGTTGAGCTGCGTTTAAAAAAAAAAAAAATTAAAAAAAAAAAAAAAAAAAAAAAAACACCAGCGCTAGGAGGCGTGGGACACTTTCGGAACAAAAAGCAGCAGCGAAAGTCAGCGTTTTAGAAAAAAAAAACAATTGTTTCACAGAGACTTGAGCGGAAAGACATAAGTTGGTGTTACTACGGCAACATCCGGGGGCGGGACAAGCCCGGTTTGGGGATCTGGCGGGGTTTCGACGAGGGCCCGGTAATGCGTCTGACGGGTTGCGTGCGCGTTTTTGTGTGCGCGCGTGATAATTCCAACGATTTCAGGCCAGTAATGCATCATTGTAATACATTTACTATTGACATTCCCCGACTATTTCACTTTCACATCCATCTATCCTCCCCCACCCCTCCCGTCTTGTCTCTCCTGGATTTTCTCTAATCATCGATCAATAGTTTTGTTTGGTCGCGCCGACCTCCATCACGGGGTGTCGGTCTGACGGCTCTCGACCCCCCCCGGCCCTCCCGACCGCCGCTAAGATAGCGGAGCGGAAGCCGGCGAGGGAGTGGCGGGAATATATCTGCACCGAGCTGATGAGATGGATCGGGAGGTTTGATTTCCTGCGTTCTGCAGATTTATTTGCAGGCGGCGCCCGCCGAGGGTGGAGCCCCGCCTTTCCCCCGCCTGAATCCGCGGCAGTGATGAATTGCGTCCTCGAACCTCATTGATCATCTTACTGCGCCGCCTATCTGCTGAGCGGCGTTATTAAAGCCACCTCTTGATTCTTGGAAGCGGCCGAGGGAGACGAGGTGAATGCTAATAACTAAAAAACCATAAATATACGGCGTTAAATTCACACGGTGTGTTTTTGCTCGGCTGAAAATGAGGAAGATTTAGCGGAACGTGTCCATGTATGTGCGGTTAAGAGTAATTTAGCAGTACATTGTCTTATACAAATACAAGTGGAACGTCTAAGACTGCTGAATTAATATTAATATTATAATATTAATCATATGAAACAGTTGTTCAGGCTAAGCGGGCTTTTTTTTGTATAAACTGTATAAAATGCTAGTATTTCCCCGCTGCAAACGAACGCTCCAGATGGGGATAAATTTACGACAATCTATTGCAGAATTACATTTTATACATATATATATAATTCGATAATATATATGAAATTTAATTTCATATATATATAAAAATCAGGAGGATACAACTGAATCTATACACCCCATTGAATTGTCTTTTTTTTTTTTAATCCAAAATAAAGAATGATTTAATTTTTTTATTTTTGATGAATTTTATATCGCAGTTTTTTCTGTGTACCGCAGGTTTTTGCGGAATAAATGTATTTTTATATAGTTTAATTATTTTTAGGGTAAAATCAGCATTTTCCAGGGTGGCGTTCAGTATCCTGGGCTCTGATTGGCTGGGCGGGCGTGGTGTCATTCTCTGCATCACGCCATCTCTACTCGCAGCGTTCCCCTGCGCTGTTGCATTCGTATGAATTATAGAGGAAGTGTTCACGGGTAAACGTTAATAAGAATGCGGGGAGGGTCATAAAGCTTTGTAATATATCTTATTAATAAAATAAAAATACCGCCGCCACGTTTCCGTTTTCCCCCGGCTGCTTCTGGAACGGGGTGAACGATCGCCTGCCTCGACACGCGGCCCTGATAGACTGGAACCCCCCCCCCCCCTCGCCAAATGGCGGCGGGAATAGGCTCCGCCCCCGCGCGACCCTGAGCGCAGGATAAGGATGGATGTTATCCAGTCAAAGTCGGAGTAGTCGGCCTCCCCCCTCCCCAGTAGCTGCAACCCCTGGGAGGTGCTGAGGAAGCGGCGTAAACCTGGACGTTGACCCCGCATTAACGGATAACAGGAAGCCGACACAGGACGCCCCGGAGGTCGCGACCTTTACCGTGCGCTCTCCGTCTTCCTGCTCATGCACTGGTGGAGGAGGAGGTAGTCCTGGGGCGCGCTGTTGGACAGCGAGCCGTGGTGGTGCGCGTGTCGCACCGGCACGTCGAAGGTGAAGAGCACGGGCTGGCTGGAGTGGATGGCGGCGTTGGACTTGCGCTCGCCGCTCAGAGGAGCCAAGGAGGCCGTCACGTCTGCGGCCACCGAGCGCGGCATGTGCTGCAACCTGCCATCTGCGGACGGGAAGACGGGAGTTATCGATCGTACGACCCAGTAAAAAGCCCAGAACAAACCCCACCCCCGGATTTAACGCGGTCGTCGTCGGCGCCCGTGTAAACATTTCGATGTCACAGGTCCGGCGTGACGCGCATTTAAACGCTCTAAGCCTTTACATGACCTTCCCTCGGCGCTCGACGGCCTCCGGTCTGTCTTGAAATCAATACAGAATACAGATCTGTCTCCCGGGAGGACGGGGGGGGGGTGGAGTGTATCTATCTGGTTGTTTTTTTTTCCCAGCTAAAGGGTACAAGTAGGTCAATGCACGTGATCAGAGACGTAGTTTTAGACGCCGCGCCGACGCTGATTCGGGACGCCTTTCGCTGTGTGACAACCGAAGCACCTACGCTGAGGGGGCTGGAAAGAAAAAGAGAGAGAAAAAAATGCATAAATCCATGATGGTGATGCTGCAAATAGAACAGGCGGGAGGCCAAAATGAGGAGGCACACACACACACACACACACACACACACACACAAGAGCAGTGGGAGTAGGGAGTGGGCGGCCCAGTGATCCATCGACCCGTGGTGCTGAGTGCAACGCTAGCTGATGGGAGATGGAGAGAGAAAAAAAAAAAAGAGAGAGAGAGAGAGAAAGAAAACTCCACCAATAATGGAACTCTCTCTCTCTTTCTCTATTGCAAAAGATCTGTTTCGTTTTGAAGACACACAGATTGTTTATCTTCAGTCAGTGTAACGTGATTCACTGCGGACGCGCAGCTGCAGCTGCAAGAAAAAGCATTAAAAAAATAACAAGAATACTAATATAAATACATTAATTAGTAAACTAAATACAAAATAAACCACGGAATAAAAAATACATTCAAACATTTATACATTTTATTTATTATTTAAATGAATGTAATTGTTATATAAATTATCATTATTTAGATAAATTCAATAAATTAAAATGAATATGCTATGTACACAAACACACACACACATATCATACATGTATATATAAAAAACACCATTTATTGAGACTCTTCAAATGTGAACATATTTAGTTATTAATTGTATGAATTGAATGATTTAAAATTCAGTTACTATTGCAAAATCTATAAACGTGACCCAATCCTTGCTTCACCATCTCCAGCGGGTGAATCCGTGACGTCCTCCTGGACAAATGAGCTGATGGATGCCCGAGCTGCTAATTCAATAATCAACATCTGCTTGTCCACCCCCCTTGTGCCCAAGAGGCACACACACACACACACACACACACACACCATTACCCCACCCCAACCCGCCGCCTCCTCATCTACACGGGACCACCACAAAGAATCTCTCCGTTCAAACCCCCCCGGTTAAGAATAGGTCAACGTTCTGAGTCACGATGTGAGCTAATCACACCAGAGACGCGACGAAAAACCAGAATAGACACACAAACGCACTGTGTGAGAAGGGATGCACGTATGAACGGGGAGGAGAAGGTGGGGGGGACGGCGGTTCCCACTTGGCTGAATGAGGTCAGAGTCGAGCCGGAGGGGGAAAAGGCCTCCGCTATGGGGTGTCCGGGCCAGTGGACATCAGTGAGATGGCGTCCCGGAGCCACACATGCAAGGACTTCCCCCAGTAATCCTCAATTACGCCATTGTTCGGAGCGTTCTCGCTCTCCTTCGAGGCGTCATCTCCGCCCCTTCGGAAAAAAAAAAAAAACAAAACGCTTTGTAAACAGCGTAGGCCGCACCGGCTCGGATTGGATGTATCGATTGGTCGCGGGAGAGCCGGCCCTCCTCCTGCCTGCTGGAGAAAAGAAAAAAAAAAAAAACAAAACAAAAAGCAGGTTTGGCCGCTTCGTCACCGGGGTTGGGAACGCGTCACGGCCGAAACGACGTCAGGGAACCCGAGGGCGCGGCCTGAAATGATTTTTCTGGAATACGCGCTGCCGGGAATCACAAAAGAGATGAAAGATAGCCGCCGCCGCTGACGCTAATGGCCCAGGTGATGAAAATGGCACTTTTCTTTCAAGGTGCTCCCGGTAATATTTCTCCCGTAATGACACCCGAAGCGAGAACTCATTTGTTACGGAGAAATGTAATAAGACCAGGCGGCCTCCCCTTCCTCCCCACCTTCCCCCAGTTACAGTTAATACAGTAACAAGCCTGATGTCATTACCGGGAAGAGTTCTCTCTTAAGCTACGCTAAGCTAAGCGGCACAGAAAAAGCGGCTCGTTATTCCCATGCCGGTCATCTCGACTCGGCACGGACGTTAAATCCCGCATCGGCGAGACTTTTTTTTCGGGTGAGGAAGGCATTTCGGCTATTCGGGTCAAAGGGGCGCCCGAGTTCACCGGCAAATTTTCCAATTATGCTGTTTAATACATCACACCTACCGTCTCATCTGCTCTTTGAGCGTAATCTAATAGAAAGCGGCTGCTGGTCTCGGGGGGACCAAATTTAGAACCCTGCCGAAGAGCCGGGACAAAGGGCGCCTTTTGTGCGGCGTTCATTTCCTCCCGGTCCGACCAGAATTAGAGGGAAGACATACGCTAATCTAATCTGAAATTAGGATGTATAAATAGAAAATATAACCGACCTATCGGATTCAATCAGAGGTCGTCTGATGGCGGGGAGAACGGGGGGGCGAGGGGGGGGTTGAATCCCCCGGATGCGATGAAATCATCGTCCATGCGGTTCGAAAACGTTGTTTTCCCCGGGTAGGAGGGGGGAAAAAAAAATTCAATTTCCTTAATGGTTTGGCGAGAGATGGCACTCAAACATATAACCAGTGGGCTATAGGGTGCAAATTAATCTCCAGCCTCGCCGTACGCCGGGCGGGGGTTTCCTGATCCCGCCATAAGTCTTGTCGCGATGTCCTTGAGCCGCGACTCTACCTGCAGGCCGAAGCTGAAAAGGAGCACAAACCCTTTAAAATACGCTCGTTACGTTGAATGCGGCGGGACACCATTTGGGGTTCGGGGGTTACATTTTCGCTTCTTAACTAGCAGCAGCAGCAGCGAAGTCACTTCGGAGAATTGGGGAAAATGGCGTCCCCCCCCCCCCCCCCCCTCCCGCCCTCCTGCAGCCGGTCCAGAGAGGACATGTCGGTTTCAATGGCTCAAGAAGGACGGCACAGACGGCCATTAGGCAGAGCAGACACACACACCAGCATTTCCCTGATCACATTACCCCCTCCGACCCCCCGCCCCCGCCGCCGCCGCCGCCGCCCCCGCATGCCTGCCCGGTCCGTGGCATCATGTGAGCACCGCCGGCCGACCGACCGCGCCGCAAACATCGATCCGCCTCCGAGCCGGACTTATCAATCACCTAAAAAGGTTCACGTCCGCCCGGGTCAATAAATCGCAGGGTTTGGATTAAGTTCAGGACACGCGCGTCTCATTTTGAGAGCTGACCCGATTTCCGCCGGCCGATACGGGCGGATGAATTTCGTGGCGGTCCGAGCCGAATCCAAGACGAGAGGACATCGGGGCCTTTCTCACCGTAGGAGCTTTTTGCAGTTCCAAGATTTTTTCCAGGAAGTGAACTATTTCTTTGTGCGTTCCGACAGCAGAGGACCAAGGAACTGTGGACCAAAGCTACTTGAACCTTTTTAGCTCCTACAACCTAAGAAGGGGCTTTTTACAGCTCCAAAGAGATTCTTGGTAGCCACGCCCATTTTAGGATTCTGCCTAAAGTGCACCGGCCTTGTATTTCTTGCGCCATAGTGGACAGAAACATCGAGAAGAGCTACAAAGACGTCTGAGATCTTCTGGTCTGCGACGCCTACCAGGGGTTTCCAAGGCTTGCAGAGGACATTTGGCAACATTTTGTCCATAATAAGAACAGGGTTAGCTAACGGCGGAGTTCTGTGCCGATAAAAATACTTAAACTCTGCTCTTCGTGTTGCCCGTGTCGCCTTCCTCTTCTTGCTGCTGGTTTCTTTTTGAGCGCGGCGTTAAAGGCGGATATCACACATCCTATTGTGGTTCCTTACGGCCCGACGAGAAACCAAAACTGAGAAGATCACAACAATAGCACTTTCAACTTGCAAAATACATATTTCATTGCTTGTTTATATATTGTATAGTTATTTTATTGCCTATCTGTATATTTTATATACATTATCTATTTTCTACAGTTTTATATTTGTATTGTTCAGGACTACAGATGGAAATTAGCTATGAGCTACAATCTGGTACAAACATCTCTGCCTCTGTGCTTAATGTAATTGTACACTGTCCTAATAAACTTCAAAACAATCAAACAAACAAACAAGTTCCTATGCAGGAGACCAATTCCTGGAACCAAATTTGAGTTGAATAGTATTTAGAACAGTTTCTCAGAACTTTTCTGTCCAAAGGTGTCTCAACTTATGCTCATATTACGCACATAAATAGGTACGTCCGTACTTGAAGTTGTCAAATGTCACTGCCTGAAGACATTTCTTGCCCGGTTGCCATGTTTTCTTCTTCCGTATTCCACTGGCCGCAACTTTAGCGTACCGCGCAACACCGCTCCCCAAGACTTTCGGCGGTACTGCCGTGTTTGTATCCGTATGCCTGCCGAGAACGTGCGCAATAATGCACGCAGGTACCCTTGGTGGGCCAACCAGACGAAAAACACTGAAAAACAGGGACCAGCGGTGGCGCTCGAGTGCACGGAAATCTTACCGCACAAACACGGTGTTGCTTTTAAGGACATGAAGACAAAAGAAGAGTCAACAAGTGTTTGACTGATAAAAGGCCAAATGTCCCGCGCTTTGCAAATATTGTGGCAGTGCTGCAGATCCGTGCACAGCTGCCAGGATAAACTCCATCTGCATCAAACACGGGTTGTGTACACAGGAGGCAGCTCTGCAACCACACTTTTGTATGCGCCGTGGCGGTTAGCTTAAGAGGATGACGGGCGAAGAACGGACGCCCGTCCTGCAGTGACGGAACACTGTGTTTTACGAGAGGAAAAAAAAAAAAAAAAACACACAAAGATCGTGGTCCGACCAGCTGCTCGGACGACAAAAGACGGGGACACTCCTGGAGCCGCACATCAGCTGCTGGAAAGCAAAAGCTTCTCAAACCGATTGTTTGTCGGAGGCGGGCGGCCAGGGGACCGACTTCCCGACCATCCAAGATGGCGGCCTCGAGAAGGGAACCGTCTTTTCCTAAAAATACGACTCGTGAATCCATCTCAAGCAAAGCTCATGGAGGTTCTTCAAAACAAGGGGGTGTTTTATCTTTTAAAGCATCACTACATTTAAAACCGCACTATTAGCACCTTTTGCACTGGAGGAACTTTTCAGGAATGACGTTTCTCAGAGCGTCAGCGACCTAGAGATATTTTTGTTCCGTTCCACGCCATGTAGATGCTTGGTGATTGGTAGAAGTCATAAGCCACGCCCGTTACAAGATACTTCTGGACAGAACCATCCAGAAATAGACCAATGAAGAGGTGCAAGCTTCTGGTCACATGGGTTTTCAGCGCTTGCAGAGGAACATCAACATTTTGGCCAAAATAAGTACAGAGTTAGCCAAAGGCGTGGCTGCAGGGAGAAGAAAAAAACAGTTCAGTCCATCTGATAGTCCATGGTAATTATTCCCGACATGCAGAACTTGGACGCTGCTTCCACTTCTTCTTTTGGGGTTTGTTTTTGAGCGAAGGTACATGTCACAGGTCCCTACCGCCGCCCCTGACTGCCTGTGTGAGTACAAAAACTAAAAGCTAGCCTGGAGGAGGCTAGTTTTTGAGCATGAATACTTTTGGTCGCTTGGACGGACACCTGTGTCTTACAAATAAAACCAAAACACGAGTTCCCACTCCCTTGTTGTTGGTCCTGATGCTCCTCCCTGTGCAAGGACCAGGAAACACTGAGCAGATCCTAATATCATCATTCTATTTTCCCAAATTGTAACACCAGCGGAAACCAAGTATCTGTGACACGGCCATTTACAGAGCTTATTAACTCGATTTATTGTAAGTCGTTTTGTGCGGCGGAGTTACTAAATCAAAAAAAAAAATCTGACTTGGAGGCGCCGAACTCGTGTTCTCTTTGAATCGCTGAAATGGTTTCTTCCCCTCCGCCCCGCCCTCTCCACCTTCTGCCGGACGGCCGTAAAACAATAAGGGACAGGATAGATTGAGGATGCAAAATAAGAATTCAAAAAAACAAAACAAAAAACCAACATCTCATCTGACGGTTGAGACTATCCTCGCCTGGGAGTTCAAACAACCGGG